>NC_134576.1:25848875-25938875 GCF_050947875.1 Dermacentor variabilis | reverse complement strand
TTAAAAAAAAAATCCGCGTGTTGATAAAATTGCACAAACAGGCCTGGAGTGTGGCCTGATCCCGGTGACCAGAACCGGTAACGCACTCCCTCACCAGAGCAGGATTGGCCACCCTGGTGCAGTACTTGGCCACAACCTCCTATGAACGCAACAACCAATTGGTGCTATCCAGATGTTTCTTCTTTTTTTTACATTTTTCCCGACGCGTAAATGCGGCCGCCGTGGCCGAGATGTATTCCAGTGCCCTCGAGCTTAGCAGCGCAAAGCCAATATCCCACCACGGCGGGTAGTCGTTCTCTCTAACACAGCTCTTAGTCATTGTACGAAATGGACGCCATACGCAAACAAAACTTTACAGCGACCATGGCTAAATACAGACATCCCTAGGGCCTATACAAGTGCCTGCACAGAAAATATGCTTCGCGTGCAGTGAAACGCCCGCACATCGTGCTTGCGGTAAAGACAAGAATGCAAAACTGCTGACCTTGCAGGCGACCCGATGGGGGCAAAGCTTTCCAAATCCCAGAGGGGGTTGGATCTTCCGCAGCAGCGTCACCACGTCCAAGTGCTTGATGCGCCCTCTGAATAAGAAAGAATCATGAACAACACTGTCATATCGTAGTTTAAAATAAGCCTCGTGTAATCTCTGACAGATCGAAAGCAATCTTAGTTACGAGTTTAGTGTCCTAATATCACTAACCTTTGCAGAATACAAGACGAACGGATATATGTGCGGCCATACCCCAGCTGACGCGTATCTCACGACGCCGTGTTCGTCCACAACGAGTTCAAAGCGTTCTTTGTGTGTGTGTGTGTGTGTGCGTGCGTGTGTGTGTGTGCGTGTGCGTGTGTGTGTGTGTGCGTGTGTGTGTGTGTGTGTGTGTGTGTGTGTGTGTGTGTGTGTGTGTGTGTGTGTGTGTGTGTGTGTGTGTGTGTGTGTGTGCGCGTGCGTGCGTGCGTGCGTGCGTGCGTGCGTGCGTGCGTGCGTGCGTGCGTGCGTGCATGCGTGCGTGCGCATGTGAGTGTGTGTGTCGCGTAGGCTCTTGCTGAATATTTATTATCCGTGCCTTCGAGGTTCTGCGCGCATTTGAAAAATATTTCGACGTTAAGCTAGCGATGCAGCATGAGTATCTTAAATGTCAAGTGCTGCAGCTCCTACGAACGCACCGCCTGAATGTGATAGGCTGCTAATAATAGATTATAAACCAGAATTAGATTTGCCTATAGTGGGAGTAAAGCGTTAAGTACTGCTGGCCCGTGTTTCAGAGCGCAGCTATCACGCGCCCGTTCTTGCAGCGACCGTCGGAGTGCCTCGGCGTCGTGCTTCGGTGCATACCGAAGCGAATGAGCACAGCGAAAGATGAAAACGAATGCGGAGCTCAGCGGGGATGAAAGAGGCGATGAGGAAGTCGGAAAGGAGAATGCACAGGGACCACTTCATTTTTCATTTCATTTGCTTATTTTCTGAAAGCGCCCAAGAACAGCATTACGCCATAATATTGGTGCACCTGTGTTACGCAAAGAACATAAAACAGAAAAACGAAACAGAATTTCCGAACGAACGGTGGCACAGAGTGCAACAAAAAACTGAATTAGTCAAAGACAGAAATCAGATAATGAGCAAGTAGTACAGCTGAGTATATCAAGATCATGACGCAAGGTATTTTTGTGCTACAAGGCGTGTTATGGCGTCAGAGGTGCAAGAGTAATTCACGTAGAAAATGCTAGGAATACGCAAGTTAAGGCGAGGCACTCAGAACGTTACAGCTGACAGTAATCGCGAACTGGGGCAGTGGTTGTGAATTAGTTTTTACAAGAATAGGTAATAACGGTATTCCCGCCTGATTTCTAGGGGTCTAATATTAAACACGTGCAGTACACACTCATGGGCATAAAATGCACGGCGTCCAGGATATCGGTCGTACAGGATACGAATGAAACGTCGCTCAACGCATTCAATTTTTGCAACATCGGGCAAATTAATACAGTTCCAGACAACTCAACTAAACTATAATTTCAAGCGGACAAAAGAAGCATACAAGAGACTAACGCATTCACCTTTCGTAAACTGTTTAGTCATCCTTGATATCAGGCCTAACTTCCTCTTGGGTGCATTAGCGATGCTTGAAACGTGTTCTTCG
Organism: Dermacentor variabilis; assembly: GCF_050947875.1. Taxonomy (NCBI): domain Eukaryota; kingdom Metazoa; phylum Arthropoda; class Arachnida; order Ixodida; family Ixodidae; genus Dermacentor; species Dermacentor variabilis. The sequence goes on along the minus strand of NC_134576.1, from coordinate 25,936,734 downwards.
AAAGTTAGCAGGGAGTCAACCAATATTCCTAAGTCCCGTGTACAGCTCGCTCCTTTCAAACAAATTTTATGAAATGAGTGTTCTTATATTAAGGGGGGACGTGCCTTGGAAAATCAACTTCCTTATTTCTTCTTTTGATGAAAATTAGCACAAATGTTTAGAATGTCTCCCTGATGCTTCCATAAAAGTTTCAGAATGATACCTTGAGAAGATTTTATTTAATTTGATTCAGCAGAATGTTTCAACCTCGAACTTTGTGACGAGCCTGGGGAACTTAAAAGACGTGATAGAAGGCTTGTTAAGTACTGACTGCATAGCTAAATGCACGCTGAAGGTCGTGACATTCTTGCTTTTTTTTTCAACATAAATATTTTGGAGTGTCATTTTTTATGTTACCTTCGTATCAAGCGCACTTTCGGGGTGAACGAATAGCCACATCATAAATTTAAAGAACGTCCAGGCCTAAAAGCAAGAATGTCACCACCTGCACTGTAGCCCAAGGAACAAGACAAAAAACAGAGTCAGAATAGGCCAAACGGTAACAAAGGAATCAGCTCCGCAAACTGAGCAGAAAGGCAAAAGCACAGTTTTGAGAAAAGGGCCTTCAAAGTTTTGCCTTGCCTCCACTCTTCTAAAATGCACCAGGATTGTATTCCTTGGTGTCCTTAGCACAGCGGGGCTTCTTGGGCATGTGGCCTTTCATGTGATGCTTTTTAGATGCCTTTTTCGTAGGGCATCCTTTTCTGCAGCTCTTTGAAGGGAGTGCTTTCCTGGCTTCAAGCCAAGTGAGGAACAAAGCTGTCTGTATGCACGATGCGTTCCGGCGTTGTACTTGCAGACTGCCTCATTGACAGCTGTCTCCGCTGCGATCAATGAAGCATTTTGCTCTTTTGGTAGAATTGACCAAATGACAGAGTGGAGACTCTCGGCTGCATTCTAAGTCTTCTTGCCTTGGAAACGGCTGAGTAGCTGAGGATCCGAGAGGCGTTGATATACAGGCAACAACGCAGCTAAAACATGTGTTGCCAATTTGTACTTATGTTCTGGCGAAGCTTTACCTTCGGCTTTTGCAGCCCGGTGTCTGCACCAGCTCAGGGGTCCTGGAGGGCAGAGCTCATGATGAGGGTCTTTATCTGTTGAAGTGATATGATAGAAGGTTGCCATTATGGCCCTTTGCATATCATCTACTTCAATATTGTTACGTATGGCCATGCCATAATAATTGGTGAGGTTTTTGATTAGGTCTTGGGTCAGGCCAACCTTCCCTCCAATTGGTTTACTTCTGCTTTTTGACACAAGTGTTCGCAGGGCTGTACCCATCCTCTTTTTCACGTGATTGATACAGTCCTCTTTGTTGAATGTAATGAAGGCATAAACCTTGTCTTTACAAAGGGCCTGGAAAGTAAGGCTATCTCCATCACAAACAATAGATGTGTAGCGGAGGTCATTCCTTTCCAGTGACCTTCTCAACAAGATCAACGCTGCCTCGACCTCCATTTGGCTTGAGTTTGCATCGGTGTTCTTTTGGCACACGTGATTCTCTTTCCATTCACTGTAGCCTTCATCGTTTTCTTTCGGCCCAAGCGTGCATCCATGTCATCTGTTCGAGAGCACACCGCAGTCAAGCACCAGACCAGCGTAAAATTCAATTATTGTGCCCACACCAATATGGGATGCATGACCACGTGTCATCCATGTCCCGTCGTAGACTACTGCCACATTTTTTGTGAATGCCAGGTCCATTTCGCTGTAAACTTTCCGCACGGCTTCCACAGCATCAGAAAAGAGACTTGCCGCAGCCATCTGACCAGCAGGCCTGAATTTTGATTTCAGATGTCTTTGGAATGTCTTATGGTGCAATCCTCTGTGTGAAACGTTCATTACTGACCAAAAGTCAGTCAATGTAGTTGCCCCTCTGCTGGTGGTTTTAATTGCTTGCATTGCACGCATATTCACGTCCAAAGCCTTACCACCCTCTACTCGCGGCGATGACCATTCACTTGCAAGAATGTCGCAGGCATTGCAGGTCAGTAGCATTCGTGCAGCCAATCCATGCCTTGTTCCCAAATGAACAGTCAGTCCCGGCTGAGAGCATTCTTGGCACAATGCATTCTTGTACAAAGCGTTCAATGCTGTGACCTGCACAACCAAAAACTCATCCGCCAGTTCCCAACTTCCACTCTCACCTGTGAGCTTCATTTTTCTCTCGGTCGCCGAAACAGAACTGAGTGATGCTTGCATTGTCTCGGCTCGCCCATGAGAAGCTTCTATCGATATGTAGTGCGTTTCCAAGTGAGCCTGAATTGTACTGCCGAATCTCGACTGCGTTTCATCCACGCGCGAGGTGCTTGGGCGCGGGTCCGAGTCGTCGGCGCCTGAAGTGCTTGGTCACGGGCCCGAGTCGTCGGCGCCTGAAGTGCTTGGTCGCGGGTCCGAGTCGTCGGCGCCTGAAGTGCTTGGTCGCGGGTCCGAGTCGTCGGCGCCTGAAGTGCTTGGTCGCGGGTCCGAGTCATCGGCGCCCTAGGTGCGTTGTCGCGGTTCCGATACGTCGGCGCGCAACGTACGTCGTCGCGGCTCCGAGTCGTCGGCGCCTGAAGTGCTTGGTCACGGGCCCGAGTCGTCGGCGCCTGAAGTACTTGGTGGCGGGTTCGAGTCGTCGGCGCCTGAAGTGCTTGGTTGCGGGTCCGAGTCGTCGGCGCCTGAAGTGCTTGGTCGCGGGTCCGAGTCATCGGCGCCCTAGGTACGTTGTCGCGGTTCCGATACGTCGGCGCGCAAGGTACGTCGTCGCGGGTCCGAGTCGTCGGCGCGCGAGGTTCTCGGTTGCGGGTCCGAGGCATCCATACATTGAGGGAACTGCTGCTGCGTGTCCACGATGTCCGCACCGCACTGAACATCAGCAGAATCAGCACTGGAAGCTGTTGACGACGCTTTACTTTTGGGCATCGGAGACGCACTTACGGCTGCCAAATTGATGCGAAGTTTTGTATTTCTTCTTGCGCCGTCGCCTCTCCATGATCACAGCCGAGATTCAATGCGAAACTACGCCACGGAGCTTCGGAGCCGCTACCGAAACTATGGAGAGGCTCGTAATACGGGCGATGGAGAACGTAGCTGCGGGAAGAGCAGACGACGCGCGGCACTTCACCCGCCGTTGCTAAGGGCAACCGCTCCGGCGACCAACGGGGCCGCGCGCCGCCGTCACGTGGCGCGCGCCGGCAATCAGGAACCTCCGCGAGACCTCGAAACTTTTGCTTTTTCTGCGTTTGTTTTCGCTCGGGGAAGGCAGGGAAGGCGGCAGATTTCAAGTTGAAGAAATTCTCTTTCTGGTTGCGACCAAGATCGCGGCGCTCGGTTGCGCCGTTACGGAGATATCGTGGCTTCAAAAACACCATCTTTTTGCGATTTCCGCAAAACTTCTCGTCACCGTGGCTCATACAACAATATTTTTAAAGCACTTCTAAGCGGTTTTCATGGAAGATATTTTGGAATCAGGTAGAGAAAGGGTTATAAAAACTGAAAATGTGATTATCGAAAAATCGGTTTTTCGGTCATTTTTCGCCATGCGAAAGCCGCGTCCCCATTCTTAAAGGATACATTTTTCGATTAAAGGAACCAACAAGTGTCTGAGTTGGATTGATGCGCAAAAAGTTGGAAGCACACCACTGAGCAACAAAATTTAGATCTTCCTGTAATAATTCACAATCCTGCTCTGATTCTATTTCACGGTGAAATTTAATATCGTCGGCGTATCAAAGGAGACGCATATAACGAAAACATTCTTCAAGGATATTAACAAATATATTTAAAGAAACGGGCCCAAGATCGACCCTTGCGGAACACCGGAATTGATTCATAAGCAAGGAGTACTTAGCACCGACGCGAACATAATTTAACCGAGTTGACAGGTAGTCTTTAATTAGCGTGCATAGGCTAGTCTCAGTGCCGTAACTCAAGCGTTTATGGATAAGAAGATCATGAGAAACACTTCAAATGCTTTTGACAAGTCGGAGTATACGGTGTCTAACTGTCTTTGGTTAGCAGCAGCGGGTCCTGCAGCGTCCAGAAAAGCAACAAGGTTTGTTTCCACAGACCTATGCACAAAGCCATGTTGGTATACATAATCTTACGCTTAAAGAACAGCGACAGATATGTAAACATAGCTATTTCAAGCACTTTTCCAAACGGAGACAAGATGGACACGGGGCGATAATTGTTTGATGTCACTCATGCTGCCACTTTTATGAACGGGCACAACTATTGCATTCTTCCAACAAGACGGAACAGCACTTGCATAAAATGCATGACTAAAGATGTGCGTAAGCAGAGGAACAAAAACAGAAGAACAGCCTTTGATAACAAAACTTGGTATTATGTGAAAATAAGAGAATGCGTTGGTTTCAACTCACTTACGTCCGCCCCGATATAGTGTTCTGTAAAACTTGAAATGTTGAAATGGTCACCGAAGCCATATTGTCGGTCACCAGAACTAGGAGCATGCGCTGTACTTAGGAAAACTTAGGCAAAATGCTCAGGGAATACATTGGCGATATTGTCACTGTTTCTAAGAATGCCACGAGAGGGATAATTTATGACATTATTCTTAGCCCCCTCAGAACTGTAATCTTTTCCATAGGACCAGAAACGTTTTGTATGGCTTTTTGCGCGCTCTTCAACAAACTTATTGTACGCATCACTGCATCTAAGCATTAAGCATTTGACCTGGCTTCGCAAGACACACATTTTTTTGTACTACGCCGATGATACTGTTCTCTTCAACTTCCTATGGCACCTTAGCCTTTTACGCAGTAGACTGCGTAATTCCACAGAAAACCACGTAGGATAGCGAGCCGGACGAAACTCTTTGCAGGGAATGGAGGCCTCTAAATCAAACTTTACATTATCAGTAAGGATGCTAACTGCTTTGTTGATATCTGTGGCACGGCACAATACAGACCAGTCGGCATCATTCAAGTACTGGTAAAGACCAAGATAATCACCCTTAGGGGGAAAATGAGGCGGAAAACGGAGGATGGTATAGCGAAAGCGTGAGAAGTAAAGCGAAGTGAGGCGACAACAGCTACGAGATGGCGCCACAGTAGCGCGCCTCGTCTGGGTGGTCTCTCGGCAGCGGCTGCTGCTGTAAATGGCGCCCACGCGACACCCACGCGCTGCCTCTCGCGATCTCCAGATAAGCGATACAGCCACGCCACACTTCGCTCCTTTTGCAACGTGCCGCACGACACAGATGTTTCGCCCCAGCAAATATATTGCGAAATGAAAGCGCGTATAGAACTGCGCTCAAATTTCGCATTAGCGACTATCGTGATCGTCGGTTTCATTTTTCCGCTCCTTTGGCGCCCGTTCAAACGGTGCAGCTAAGTATATACCGATCGTAGGTTCATTTCTGGAGCAGAGACCAGTAGCATGCTACTTCTGTATCACGGTTTAGTTATTTAGGGTTAACATAACCGCGCGGGCGCGCCCACACGCACTGCTACCCCATTGTGCCAAATCTATGGTCACATACAACTCAGGTTAGTAAACACGCATGGCCTCGTTATTTTGACATAGAAAGCGCACGTTATTCTAAATTTTGAAATAAATTTATTTTGACAGCTACGCTTCATAAATTCTAAGAACCTAATTTGGAGATACAAGCGCTATATCGCCAAGAAAACTGTGAACAAGACTTTAGCGGTGTGCAATGGAGTAAAACGAGAAAGAGCAGGAGGAACAAAGGGTGGGAGTGTCCTTGCGCTACGAGAACATCAAGTGAAGAGCACATGACAGCTTTTATACGGTTTTGAGGATATGACAGACTGAATAAATGCCTTTAGGCCTAGTAAAACGTCGTTGACAAAAATATAGAATGCGCGAGGACTTTTAGCAGCGACTTTGTCGCCAGTTCCTTCCGGCCCAATGGCTTAAAATTTTTCGACGAAGAGCGCCTATAGCAATAAAATGTACTTACCTGCTGATGTTTATTCTTTTACTAATTTTGTGTAATGAACGTGCAATGTAATTGGAGCAGTAGAGACGAAGTGATAACTGAAAACCCTATGTTTCTACACTTATTTTCGCAGATTTTACATATGCAAGGAACACGTTGTTGTGAAAGGCATTGCCTCGGCAAGATCGAGATCATTCTCCGACCTTACAGGGGTCTTTAGCGTCCCTTTATAATGTGGTGTCTCTGTAGCGCCCATCAAGGTAATGCAGCTACTGCCGACTGCGACTAAAATCCGTCGCCATAAACGCGGGCGTGGTGATGTGCTTTTAGCAGCCGATCACCACGCCCACCCAGTCGAATGACAGAATAGTGTAGTCCGCTTATCAATTTACGCATGCTACAAGCTCGCAAACTATTATCGTGATTCGGCCCGCTAGGCCAAATATACAAAGCGAAATAATCACCTGCCGGCGACGATTGGTCAGTGTAATGTAGTGACGTTGCGTAATTCATATACATTGAAACCATATGATAAATGTAGACAATGGCATGGCGAGCATGCGGCAGAAATAAACGAAAGTAAAACTTACTTGGCATCCGGGTCGTATTCTGACCATAGGCGAACGAACTCATCCAAGTGGTGAGGTCCTAAGATCGACCAATCACGGGTCAGGTAGTCGAAGTTATCCATAATGACGGCAACAAAAAGGTTGATGATCTGCATGTAGAAAAAAAAAAGAAACAGACCCGTGTACGCATTATTTTACTATAAACAAATGACGAAAAAGACAGCAATATTTTGAGTTACGAGAGCTAACAGAACAAAATTCATGACGGAGAAATATACAATAATTAAATATGAAAATTTTTCCTCGGCTCTGAATATATTAAACGCCTATGCATTCATTTTGATGTTGCACAAATTGTTTCAGTTGAACTATTATAAATTATCATTCGTATATATGAGCTTCAATGTCTTATATAAATTTCAGCAAATATTATTCGTATAATCCAACATATTTCATTTGATTTATTTCATTTTATTACCTTAAAGACCCCTTGGTATTACATAAGGGGTGGGAATACATTAGTACATAATTTGCATAATACATAAGTGAACACGCAAAACAACAACAAAAACTGCATGTGCTAAAGTGTTACATCCGTCAGCGTAAATACATAGACCTAAGTAATACAAACTAAAGTTGCACGAGCATATAGGTCTGGTAACACAAGTCATTTTCATTGTAAAAAGTGCGCAGTGACATTATCCACGAACGTACAAGGGCAAATGATGGCAGAGATTTGGTGGGGCAGATTGTTCCAATCTGTAGCGGCATGGCAAAAGAATGAGGCGGAAAAGGTGCGCATGCGAGGGCGGCCCACTTGAAAAGTGTGGCCTGTACGATGAGATGTTCGGGCTGCGGGGAGGATGTAGGGTGGTTGATTAAGCGAGCTGTGACAAAACTTATGGCAAAGTGAAAGGGTTGGAGTGCGCCGGCGCGTACAAAGGGGAAGTAAATTCAATTCTTTCTTTAAGTAAGATATGCTCACGTCATATGAATAATTAGAATGGATGAACCTTGCGGCGCGGTCTTGAACGGCTTCGAGTGCGTTGATGAGATATGTTTGGTGCGGATTCCACATGGCGGATGCATATTCCAGTTTCGGTCGGACTATTGACTATAAATCGAGTTTCAGAAACTCTAATTCGCTAATAAAAGAAAAAAACGACACAAAAAGTCAGCTCATCGCAAACGTTAACTTTATTAGCTTTTTGTGCACGCGAGCAGGCGACTACGCTCAGGCATATCTGTTGTACATACCCTCTGTTTCCGGTTCTCTGTCAGATTCGAAGCAACAGGAAATAACTTTTAGGGATTAGAGCATTCGTCTGCGTTATCTGCACGAAATCTTGCTGCGTAAATTTTGCTCGGTGTGAGTGCACTCAAAGCACCACAAAAACAAAAGTGGTTAATCTTTCCCTAAGAATAGCTTGTTGGATTTACCATTCGATGCTCTTTTACAGGCCAATATAGCTATTTGCCATCACAACCAAGAGTGGGACAGAGCTTTTCTCTCTTCGATTTTGGCTTATCACTTCACGGTTTCACGTACCGTAAACTGCATTACACCATTGCCTTTATAAAAGCCTGCACTGCTTGCCATCCATTCCTGCAGCTATCAGGAGGGGCAACTCATGAAGATTCGTTTCCAGAAGAAGCAGTTGTGCGTATGCTCACTGCAGCAAATACTTTATTTCAAAGGCATTCCGTTATTAAAGCGAATAGATTTATTTGCCGCTTTTTTCCACGTTAAAGCTTTCTTTGTTTTTTTTTCCCCTCCATTTCTTGCACTCGAACATCGCGTCGGTCGGCGATGGTCTTTGGGGCGCAAGTGCTCTCGCACCAGAACGTTGTGGAATCTAAATGTTTCGATGCCACCGTTGGCTCGTGGGCACTGCGCAGCACTTCTCTGTCGCTAGAGAGTTTCTTGCCTTGTGATTCATGCTCTCGAAGTATGCTCTTGTTTCTAGGCTATATACATTTTATTGCCATATACTTAAAACGTATACGTGAATACGAAGCGGCCAAATGTTCCTAAAATTTGCTGTGCCTGTCGCGTTCGTGAAATACACAACTCTCTTTATATTTGCAAAACAGCGGAATGAGTTGTCCCTTGTTAGTGTCCCTCATGATGGCAATTCTGAACGTTTTTCAATTATTATTCAATAGTACATATTTAACGAACAGTTGTCCCTTCTGCAGCACGTGGAAGACGATGGTGTTCCTACCGCTGCCGCCCTTTAGGTTCTGGTTGTCAGTTATCAGCGTCAACGCGGGACAGCATATCCGCTACGGAAAGGTAGTCCTGATTTATGGTATGGAATAACTACGTGTGCAGAAAACAGTGGTTTTAATGCATTACTTCGACGTTTAAATGTTAGCTCCAGGAATAAAATATTTTGAACGGACTAGTAGACGAATGTTTAACACGGCGTTCCTGAAAAAATAGTAATGGTAATAGCTTGACAGACCATGCTACAAGTTATAAGGGACAACCAGTTTCAAAATAAATTTGCTATTACCACCGCCAATCGACTAAACAACGAATTGTGGTTTCTTTTTCGCCGAGCGAACTGGCAGTGCAGTGACAGAGTTCACATTCGGCTTTCCCATACAAAAAAGAGAAAAAGAATGATCCAAATCCAGCGCACACGATGGAATCTATGTGAAGCGACGCTTTCGCGAAACGCTAAATCAAATGCCACAAATGTGCCCATTTCATTCCCGCTGATTCGGCGAAAAAGGGAACGGACGCCCGCATGTCGTCTCGTGCAGCTGGCCTATGCAATGCTAACAAATCTTATATTGGCTTGCATTTCTTCATTTCTTCTTATTCATTTTAAATGAGCCAGCCTCTTCTTGGCCGATCCACTTCTGTGGGTATGTGCCATAGTATGGAAATCGTCATAATAATCAACACGCAGCGAGCATATCGAAATGCTGCTGGTGGCACGATAAGCACCCCTGCTTCATGGCCAATCAACCGTAAGTGCCATCATAATTAACACGCGGTCACCATGCGTTGGCCAGTTGATGTTGGTGCGAGAGAAGTGCACGTGCGATTGTGTCCTAAAGGCTGGAGCATCGGGCAGCTGTGCTGGCGGCACGAGGCTCCAACCCCGCCGCCCGATGCGCATTAGTTTTTAAGAGTAAGAACTACTCGGCGAGAAGCCGACCGACCGACCCACGTGAAGCTATGGAATGGAAGACAAAGAAAGGTTCACTTTAAATATCTTGGTGGGATGACACTGCTTTATACGGAAGCCATTATCGGAAGATCACACCCCTGTTTCTCAGCGATGGCAAGCTGAACATCTCTCTCGACCGGGCGTCAGTAGAGCGATCACTATACGCCATTTGCGAACTGCACGTTTGGGCGGAAACAGCCTCTAGCGTGCATTCATTGCACGGTATAAGATTTAAAGGTTCATATCCTGACGTTTACTAGTTATCCGGTGCTCTTAGCGTTACATAACGGTAATATCTACCGAGATCAGACGTTTTGAATGATCTTCGTCATGACAATACGACACAGTAGGTGCAAATTTTACTGCAGCCAATCAGAGGTAACGGCAGCTCCGCCTACATTACGTATAAATGGTGCTTAGCGTTCAAACTGTCCCCGTGCATTGCTACCTTCAGACCGATGCTACTTTCAGACCTAATTAACGGTAATAATGGCAAATTAAACTAAGGCGAATGTCATTAACTTCGAAGTAAAGAGTGTCAGCCACCTATAAGATCAAAAACTGCGCACATTTATAAAAGCCAAAGTGGTTAGGGCTTAAGCGTATACTACCACGCATCATGGCACATACGTTAGCCATTCCAACGTGCATGCAGGTATGTGGAATCGCGGGCACTTGCCAGGAAGGAGCAAAGGATGTAAAAGGAGATGAAGTAGATGAGCGCCACGTCGCTGCCACAAGGCGCCTGGTCGCCTTCCTCGGAGGACTTGTCGCAACGGACCTCGTCCGTGTTCAGGCACGACAGCATGATCTCCTGCCACGACTCGCCAGTCGCTGACCTGCGATGCGTGTGAATTCGACTCCAGCTATGCAGGCACGAAAGCACACTTCGCGAGAATTTCGGTCTCAGCGTGACGACAATGCGTTCGCTCTCGTGATATCGCAAGGACTGAGAGTACGAGCTCCACTGCACCCGCCTTGAAAGGGATCAGTATGGGTCCTACAAAGACTCGACTCCTCTCTCTTCACAGTGGACGCTGGCGAATGGGGCTGTCTTTTGTTACGCCTACATACAGCGTACACGCTTCGTAGCTCACGGAAATAATAGAAGCCAGAGGAGACGTTACTCTAGCGTATAAATGCATAATTTCTTGCAAACTTTCCTAGAAGCTGTAAACAATAGAACTCATTGCAAGAAGTGTTCGCAGGTGGTGAGTTTTATGTGAACTTTACTCTGTGATCCTAACTTACATTTATTTACCTAAGATATACTGAAGTCTGACGACGAAGCAAGTAGGCGCACCAGACATAAAAGATCATAATGCAAAAAAAAAATGGAAGACTGGGGTAAAAGAAGAAAACAAGATCTTTTATAATTACAGAGAAAAGGTAGTTTCGACAAGGCAGTGAATGTAACAACTGATAAATACACCTAATCAATGTAGCGGTCTAATACATATCGTAAAACCAGAAACATATCTTATTCCCGTTTGTAAACAGCAAAACTACTTTGAAACCGTGCGTTTTGTTTGAAGGTCAACATTTTTACGAAAGGTTCCGTTACTGCCACTTGCTGGAATGGCTCACTAAGGAGGAGAAATACTCGCATGCAGCCGTGCGAGCGTTTACACAGCATAACCAATGGATAGCAAAACCTCCAGTACCTTGGTGACCGGTTATTCTGCAAGAAACTGTTCCACAGAATGTTAGAACCAAACCGTACAAAAGTTCTTCTGCTTCCCATGTGAATAAAAATAGCGGTCATCGTTGGACAGGAAATAAAAATGACAGACATCTCTCGTCTGACGAAGGCAACGCTTGCGTGTCAGCCTTTTAGCGATTCACCACCATCCTTCTTATTTTTCTACAAGAAATCTACTTTGCTTCCTGCTCGTAGCACTCTTTTTTCTTTTTTGAGCGATAGCTTTCTTCGACCCTTACCCCCCCACCTTTTTTTTTCTCTTGCAGTTTGTATGTTTCTGGCAGTTTATGAGAAGAGAGTGAACTTAGGCCACTGGGTATGTTCTGGCCGTTGTCTTGCTCAGCGGGAAACGTGATGGACTGGGTGTGTGCCCGAACAGACATCGTCGGCATTGCGTACATTGGCAGGTGCCCGTTCTTCGCCGATCCCCCGTAATTAATGTACGAAAGTGACACAAGGAGTATGATGTATTAAATATAATAAATTGATAGAACTGCATCCGGTACATAAACCGCGTCTAATGAGGTCGCTTGATGAATAGCCGTTGCAACGAATTTGAAGGCAGAATGCTGGTTATAGGGAGGGCTGCTTCGAAGTTTCATTTCAGATTCTGCGATTACGAAATGAGAAGCTACGTCACGGAATCAATTGTCTGTACTTCGTTTTGAGAGAAATAAAATCTAAATCTAAAAAATCTAAAATCATGGTAGTTGGTAGTGGGACTGCCACTTAATTTAACTTCTGATACACTGGTGGCATGGAGAGTGAAGCAGGTGAAACCTGAAATCTATCGCTGACATTGACGGTCATCTTCGGGGGTGTGTGCCACAATTCTTTTTTTTTTTTTCGAATGACTATTCTTTTGAAACAGTGCGACCTGCGGTGATCTTTTCCTATTCATACTGCCGCACTCTATAAGTGGCCACTGTTTCACTTTGTTTTTCTCATCTGTCACTTTCTTCTTACTTTACTCATTACTTTTGTTGACTCTACCACGGGAAAGCAGTAGCGGGAAACGCCATGCATTGCACCAGACAACCAGGAAAGACGAGGAAGTGAGCAGGGAAAAGGGCTGCTCGTGAACAAGCAATAAAAAAAAAATAAAAGGGGCAGAAATGTTCTATCAAGGCGAGGCGGTTGTCCGTCTTTCTCCTGTCGCTACAACTTACGTTCCCCTTATTTTCAATGTTTATTTCTGAACAGTAGGCCCTAGTTGTGTCTTTTTCAGTGGCAGTTGCCAGCCGGCTACTTCTTTTGTTTCAATCCCTTGTCCACTATATACGTGTTTTCAAGCCGAATAGCAATATAGACTGTGCAGAGGTGCTCTACGAGTGCATAGGTCGCAGCACTTCCACGGAAATCAGCGCGGTGACGGCGGCTTGGCTCGCCGCGGCTTGCAGCGCTCGCTTGCAGCAGCGTCTCGTTAGGCATTCGGCACGAGTGAGCGCCGAAGCGGTCACGCGTTGCGAGCTGAAGTGGTGGTTTTCGCTGTCAACCAACATCGTTCAAACATCGTATGACGCGAGACGGCACCAGCAAACACTGCCCCGCTTTCATAGATCTTCGCCTTACCTGAAGAGCACCAGAACGGCTTGCGGAAATGTCTGGAAATTGTTGTTGCGGTCGATGGCGCTATCGTCATTCTCCAAACCAATTTTACCAAAAAGCTGCATACGAGAGAGAAAAGATTAAATACAGTAAGCACATTGGTTTCAGAATATAAAGCTCTGTGCACCGGCTGCAGATATCATGTACTGATAGCAAGCTCTAAAAATCAATTTCACCACAACCGAAAGCGGCACGAGCTGTCTCTAACATTGCTAAACATGCAGCACAAGTGTTCTCGGATGGCACATAGGAAAAGGACATGAAACCGGAGCTGATTTCCGGAATTGAATTTTACCGGAGGTAGAATTCAATTGCAGCTCAAATTCATGTTCTAGTAAGCGCACTGTTATTATGTCTTTTTTTTAATATATGGTGCTAAAAAATAAGTGTATATCAGTGCCTACGCCATGTTACTTCCACATTCCCCGTCAAAACGATGGTATACGTTGTTTGTTTTATTTGAGCTTTTCTTTAATTCTTCATCATTACTCAAAAAGGTTCATTGTGCTGGTACGCGTTTGATACTTGTGCCACATTTCGAGCATACGCTCACATCTGACCCGCTTCACGCGTGAGACCTGCTGGGTTTTCCCTTAATGCCACTACCGCGTACACTTTCCAAAAGTGATCCTTCCAAGAACTGAAAAGGATTTGATCGCTTCATACTTATACTTCTGGAGCCGTAGCTCATGCACGTTCATGAAATACCATTCGATGATGTGTTTGAAATGCTGTAACAAACAAAGAGCGAGAAACTCCATTTCAGCAAAGCCTGATAATAGGCAGTCCTTGCGCCTTCTAATCCACCGACGATAATCCCGGCACCGAGACTGCGAAAATGCGCGTCGTGATATCAGTGCAAGGAGAAAATGCCTCGTCACTGCGACCCACTTAGCCGATGCGTGCCTAACTATCACTTTCATGAGCGAAAACACAAAATTGCACGCTATGAAGTCCAAGCATCTTTGTCGTCATGCAGCAGAAAAGTTTCGGCAGAATCAAGTATCACTTTATCACTTACCTGCATTCCAATAACTGCATAGATGAAGAAGAGCATCACAATGAGAAGGGCGACGTAGGGTAGGGCCTGCGCGGAAAATAAGAAAAATACAAGCGAAATATGATATTAAAATAAATCGCCATGTGCAAACAGCGGGAATATATATGAGCAAATAGTGTACTTGGGGCTGTGTTGGATCGTTAAATTGGGTTCGTTGTAATGTGGTGGTGGAGGGCTTAGGGTTCGTACACTGACGCTAGAGGAAAAAGCTGGGTGAAAAAAAAAATTAGCTTACTAGCTTTCATTTTCCTAACGTTAAGAAATAATCAAAATTTGATGCAATAACAAGCACTTAGACGTAGCAAGTACGTATGGAGAATGCGTAAAGCTACTTCGGCATATTTTTCAGAAACGCCAAAGCTCTATTTATCAATTTATATGTAAAACCTACGGTGAAGTTGAAGACGCCTGAATAAGACGGCGCCACCATACCGAAGTAGACTCCGTATCGTGTTGATTGCGCGTCTCGTCCGAATCGCATCACGTCGTCAGCGCGCACTCAAAGCGCAGCAACATGGCGGCGCCCTTGCGGTTACCGATTTCAATGCATGGACGCTACGGGGAGATTTGGCTCGAGAGTTGATTATGTTGACATTATGGCAGAGGGGTTATCACGACAGTCAAAAAGGGACGGCTATACACAGAAATGAATTACACAGTTAGCTGAGCGCTTGTCCTGTGTACTTTCTTTTTCGCAGTCCCCGTTTGCGCTGTCGTAATAATTAACCTTAACGAATTCACCCTATTATACACTCTAGTGGTAGAAGGCGTCGGACTAATCTTGACTACCTTTTGTTTCTTACCTGTAACTAAACACAAGTATGCACGAACACCTACAGCCTTTGTCAAAAGCATAGGGGTTACTCGGCGACTCCACCATATATGTCAGCTGGTTGTGTGGTGCGTTCCCGTGGCTCTCCCAGCACTCCACGCCTATAGCTTTCTATAGGTTTCGCTATAGCCTATAGCTATAGCGAAACCTATAGCTATAGCTATAGGTTTCGCTTTCGCCACTTGATAATGCCGTCCGGAGGGAGAACCAAGCGTGTAAACCAGCGGGCGTGGCTTGCCTGATTCATGGGGGCACTCTGAAGGTCGCTTTCTATTCATGACAGGTCGATGAAGGCGTCCTCCGTAGTACCGGCAGTTGCACATCACGATTCCCCAGCAAAGCGTGACCAGATCCCTTTCTGGGGTCTTCCTGGCTCAAGCAAATGCGAGAAAGAAGCTCTTGTCTTCGCGACTGCACCTCGGGGAAGATGGCGCACATGCCTAGAGTTGCAAGATCTCTTTGCATTTTGACTATCCCTTAACGAACCTGTGTTGCTTCCACGTGCGGATTAGCGGAACGCCTCTGGAACACGGCGCCGTCTTATGGCACGTTGTAGTGATTGATCACCATCGTGTCTGACCACACTCTGTGCAGGTTGTCAAAATAAACGGGTCCTATCTCTGCGTATGTGCGAAACGTTCCAGCGCTCCGCGATGAAGATCGGAGTATTCTCGCAAGAGGTTCCCGCGTGGATGAGCCCCGTACTCTCGAAAGCGTTCGCACGTGCGCTCCCGCTTAGCGAGGAGAAAAGAGGGAGTCACCTGGAAGGACTTGATGAAGGTCCAGAGCAAGGTTCGGATGCCTTCGCCTTTGCTGAGTAGCTTGACGAGGCGCATGACGCGGAACAGTCGGAAGAAGTTGATGCTGATGATGTTGGTTCCCGGCTGGGAGAAAGGGGCAATGGAACGCGGCAAGGAAGCGCGGCGTTAGCCTCCTCACCGCCCGCATAAAACAACTCGGTCGCATGCGGCGACAGTGCCTCATGCAGCGGGTGCATCATGGGCCGTGCACAAGAACAAGCAAGCAGCACCGCGAGCTCAACACCACCTCCACTGATGCGGGTGGTCAGCAAGGCGCGTTTAAATAACTGATTATGCTGGGATAACCGCCTCTATATTTTGTTAATTCGAATGAAGTGGCTCAATGACATCTTGTAAGCACAGTCATCCTTACGTCGTAAAGAAGGAATAATTTTTTTTCTCTTGAATTCATGTAATAGAAATTAAGTGGTGATTCTCATAACCGACGATGGTTCCTGTACCTCACTGCTTTAATACGAAAGCCTAAATTGACATTACTAACAGCGAAAGTAACAGCAATTATTCCACTATCGAAACCTGCTCCAACACTTAACCAAAGGTGACTCGACGTTTTCCGCTACTTGACTCCGAGAAAAAAAAGAGCTTTCCGCGGTGCTGGTAACTCGTCGCAGCGCTTGGCCAATGATTGCCAATTTTTCACAGGCACGGTGACAAGTCATCAAATGGCACGACCGCTTTCTAAAATCGTGAAAAGCGATATCACATATTTTGAAAATTTCTGCTTATCTTCGAACGTGGTCTCATGGCTTACCTGAAGACGATACCGCCGAAACTCGCGGAAGGAGTCGCAAAGCTCGTCATGTGTCTCTGTGACTAAGCACAAGTTCCCTGAAACATTCTTTAGTGTTCTCTACTTCAAAGCACAAACAACGACGATTCTCAGGAATGTTCTTTTTTTTTTTGCTGTAGATACCTTAATAACTTGTCACCGTGCGTGACGGACACGACAAACGGCATGCAGAAACAGATTCCTAGCAGCCAGTAAAACGTGGTTTAGAGATTAACCTGCTCGATCTAATCCAGGCAGCCAAGCCATATGTAATTCCAGTACAGCGACACACGATATGCAACGAATATATAGGCGTTTTCTGCCATCTGGAGTAGATCAAGCTGGAAACAACATGCCTCAAATAAAACAGTTCTAATGCTGTGGCCTTCTTAACGATTGCAACATTTACCTGCAAAATATAAGCCTGTCCAATCAACACATTAAAGCTTTTCCCGGTTATTAATCGTGTTCCAAGGATTCAACAGGGATTCAAGCACCAAGGCTGTCAAAGCTTTTTCTAATGCCACCAGGGGGGAACCACCAAACAAGTTGGGTGGTTCCCCCCTGCATAAACAGCTCCGTGGCAATTTTTCCCCTCTTTACTGGAATATCAAATTTAGGAAGTGCCTAGAAGGGACATTTTCAACAAAACTTGGCAAAGGCCTTTATGGAAGTGTTTGTTAACTGCGTGTAAAATGTTGCCTTGTAGGGCGCATCCTCGACGTTTCTGCTCTGCAAAGCATCGCACAGTGAAAGAACGAACAGTTTGAGAATATACAGCTGCCTATGAAGTTTCCGCTATGTGTTCCCGTGATACCTTGAAACGCAATTTATACATAGTAATGTGTCGGGGCACAGTAGGCGAGACGGCAGGTATTGTGTACGCAGTCGGCCTTCGCGGATACCCGTACGCAACCTTTTTCTAGCCTTCCACATAAACTATTCTATGAAACACCTAGACACCGCATGCAACACGTATCGACGCAGCTTCTCGCGCGTCACCAGACGAGCACGGCCACTTTCGTGAAGCACACACACAAAGGCGATAGCTTGAAGCACAGCTGATGTTGCATGCGGCAAATGAGCAAGCATGAAAGATTGAGTGCGCCACGCAAAGCTCTGATGGTATTAACAATCAACAAATCCTTGATTAGTTAGATTCCTAAGATAACTACCGCTCCAATAATCTTGCGACTTCCGTTCTATGGCGCAGGCGCCCAAGTACAAATAGACGCCACCAATGTCTGCCAATTTTTGCAGTAGTGAAGCCGATGTTTTAGTCAAGCGTTTGCAGTCGCGAGTGTTTAGGATTAGGCGCTACTAATATTTGTCTCGCTGCTGACGTAGTTGATTGTCGATGTCGAAGGGTGGCGCGGTATCTGTCCAGTCTAGCGGCTCAACACTCAGCCTAGGACTGAGTGTCCAGCAAATGCGAAAAAATCGTGTAGCCGTAACACAGATTAGAAGCAAATTAGGAATCCAGCCTTTGGTGCAATGCTTACGCAGTTAATTCGCGCTCATTTAGTCAATTGGTGCTTCGACGACGTCTTCTGCCACGCAACTGCAGCCATTTGGTTAACGTAAGAACTGTTACAAGCTCGCGGAGACTGTTAGGTAATGAGTGATAATATAAGTAATAGCTCGCATGTAAAAAATCACCTCCACTTGGAACTTTCTCAAGTAGTATTCGCACATTTTAGCATACTGGAAAACATGCATTCGTATTTTCTGAACGCTATGCACGGCTTTCCTGAACGCTAACGAACAAAAAACCTGGAATTTAAATGCAGTCCTAGTGACATTAGGCATAATCATATCATGTACATCTTCGTACGGGAGCCATCTCGGCATGTAACTACAATCAGTGATTCTGAGAGCTAGTGCTGCCAACCTGGGCTACCAGTTCGGCCCCGACCGCCTTAGCAATGTCCAGGATTTCCTAGATTTTTCAGAAAATGCTTCCTGCTTTGTAAGTATTCCGTTCGTGATTTTGTTATTGTTCAAGAAATGCCTTTGCGAGACTGAACAGACGAGGACTAGGCGTCCCGGAAGGAACACTGTCGGCTGAATAAGAAGAAGAAGAAACTGCAGCTCGAAGAATGCAGCATAGGAGCTGGGGAACAACCGAGGCAGCATGGAGGAGGCTAATCAAAAGGGGTACCTCACGTAAAAACAGCACATACTCTAGGAAAGCAGTTCGGTGCTGGTCTTCCCATTTTCGATCCAAACGCACCTCGAAACAAAATATCAGAAACTGTCCATTATGGTTTTATTCCACATCAAAACTTAAGGCACTGTGATGAACATTCAAATTGTGCAATAGATAAACCAGGATTTGGGCTGCAATCTATACCAAAAAGAGAAGTTCGGCTTTAGTTGAACGAAAAATTATGTGGTAGTGAGCTAAGGGTAAAGTAGTGCAGAATCAAAATATACGAGTACAAGGTCGCCGTAGTAATGTAAGGCGAACTTGGTAAATGTTGAAAACACAAACAAAGGTAATAAGTTTGTTTAATTGGACACTGACATTGCGCTTAAATGCCAAATAAGAAACAAAAGGAGCCTCAGAACGTTTGCGTTATCAGGACATACGTTTCTCTCAATTTTCTTAACTCGGCAAAAGGCTCTCTGAAGAGAGTACGCAGGGAAAGGACCTGCACGTTTGGATCAATCAGCTGTTGCACACAAGAGAAACTTCCAGAGGTTGTAGCTGCATCATCAACAGGTGAAAAATAAAAGCTGGACCAAATAGAACTGTCCCTCGAGGCCATGTGAAAAAATAGGCCTTTCTTTTGCGTTACATCGCAATAACCAATGCATATTTGGTGAAGCATTATGCGATTCGATCAAAAACATTCGCTTTTAGAGGAAGCTTTGAGGTGCAACTTAAATTTGTCATATTAGCAATAGACTAAGCCAAATGTCCTGCATATGGTGACACATTTCAGAGGTTGGCAACACCGCTATGTATCTCGTGTGGAGTCAGTTTCCCGCAGGCGCAGAACGTGTGACATCATGTCGATGCGTGTTGAGACCAGGCCTTGCGAAAAGCTAAATGTCTCCTCCAATTCGCAGTCTTGCTTTTGTCCATTATCAGCTGTTGTAAGAACCCCAGAAATTAAAAAAAAAACAAAGCATAAGACAACCAACTTTGGTTTACACATACGAACAGTGAAAACAAGGGCGTAAAGTTAGGGCTCACGCCTGCAACACTGCGGGAAGAAACAAGGAAAGAAGAAAAAAACGCTACACAACCTACTTGATGGGCACACCGCGCGCTGTTACGCTGCACTTCTTTGGGATTACGTCCGAAATGAGGCCGCGCTACGTTACAGGTTTGGCGACGGTAAGAGAAACACTGCAGCAGGTCTTAACCACACTCCATCTAGAATCAAACTCGGTAGAAGAAATGAGGCACACAGCACGCGAGGTTCTACAAAGGCACACTATAAGCAAGCAGTAAGGCTGTTTTCCTAAAAAAAAGGAATATAAGGTGCGTCTAACAAAGCGTGCACGCTAAAGTCGACCGAGGTCGACCCTACAGGTGCAAACTAATTGATTGCCAGCTTGTTTACTAGCAGCTGTAGGGCACGAATTGCAAAAGACTGGACGCTGTGGAAGGCACAAGGTTTTGGAGCCACAGCACGACATGCCTACGTTGGCGCTACGTTATGCGTTATGCGCTGCGTTATGCGGGTCGGCTTGAGCCGCAATTCTAGCTCCGCTTGAATTTACGAAAGACTTCGCGGATTTGAGGTAGGTATTTGTTGATTATTAAAATGCAGCTTCGATGAGTTGAAGACGACTTTTTGCCCCGTGATAAAGAAGAAAAAAAAACATTTTTTTTTTTCATGCTTCTGACAATTTTTGCTAAACTGGTCCCAGCGTAGTCGAAGGCGTAAAGCCAATAGCTGCCTGGAAAATCAGCGCGGCAATATTGGCAAAATAAAGAAACGCTCACGGTGACTTTGTCTCGCAAACTCCTCAGTTGCGAATGGGCGCTCTTGCCAATGGTGACCTCAGAATTTCAGCAGGCACCTGGCTATGTTAATCCTTTAATTTTAGCACGCCTAAAGCACCACTGGTAAACCTTCTAGCCACCAGTCTCACTTTTTTATATTTGATGTGAACCTGATATTCACATATTTATGCTTCTATTCATCCTAACACTGTTACACTTACATCATATGACAGTTCAGTACAACTTAAACTAGCACGACTTGATGGTCAAACGGGCAAGAACGCTAGTTTCAGGTGTCGAGTTATTTCGACATGTAACTTTAGTGGCCGAAAAGTATGCTGCATGGAGTGCCGCGAATCCTTGATGCCTGCGGTCGTTCGAACTTCTGCCCGAAGTCGCTTGGGAAATCAGAAAAGATACGCTCAGATGTAGCAAGTGAATAGCGATTCTGTATAGAATCCCATGAAATCGGTTACATATTCAGAGAGGTGCTAACCAAATAACACCGAAACTTAATGACGCCTCACCCTTCCATTGTGTAATGCCTAAAAGTAGAAAAGCGCTCTCGATACTCCGTAACGCAAAACGCAAGATGCGTAATATGTTTTGGGTTCAGCACTACTTATGCGTAAAAGCTCAAGGCATAGCCAAAACGAGATGCGTAATATGTTTTGGGTTCAGCACTACTTATGCGTAAAAGCTCAAGGCATAGCTAAAACAATGCGCATTTGTGGACCTGCATATAGCGAGATCATGCTATGCCCACTTTGTGTGCGGAATAGGCGCGGAAGAGCAGAGTGCAGAGTGGTCGTCCTCTCAGAACAAAATGAGCAAATACGATTCTCTTGACATAACAGAGCGAACGCTGCACCGTCTTGAACTTCAACTTCATATAATCTATAGTACTATTTTCCCCCAACTAACTATATTAAACATGGATGTTACTGCCACCTTAGATTCCGTGAAACATGCGCACAGTATCTATCGTTGGCTGAGCTGCGGTTTGTAGAAATCAAGTTCTAGAAACGAACCAAGGACAGCGCCGTTATCGAAAATCCTCCCTGTGTGCCCAGTTTTGATGCGAAAGCATTGAGCGAAGGAGCCGGCGTCTATAGCAGTGAAAATGCACCTATATTCACACTGGCTGCCACGCCACGTCAGGAGCGCGCATTGTCGAAATACCTGCTGCGTGAGGGGAGAGGGCTACACCAGCCTGCCTCGACTGAACAGATACGGCGACGCGACGCGTTGTCGTGGTTGACGGGTTGTCGTGGCCGAGAAAGTCGCACGATGCGTGCGAGCCGGTGCGAGCCGCCGTCTCGGTCTCGCAGGGCTGCGCGCGGTCGGCATCTCTCTCCCCCTCACTGGGCTTAGCTGCTGCGCGAGCCTGCCGACCTTGGTGGCCGCTGCTAATTCCTCGGACATCGGTGACATGCGGCGTTCTTAATTTTTGACCAATATCGGCCAGATGATTCCGGCCTACAGCCAACATGCTAACGCAGAAACTGTGCAAGAAAAAAAAAATAACCCACCCCAATATAATCGCAATACTCGATAACATACGGCGCAGCAAATCTCTAAAACATTACTCGCAGCGCAGAAGTCGATGGACCGCTCAACGGCGTTCAAATGGACATTACTCCTACAGCGTTCACAACACCTAAGGAGTGCTTACGTGTCCGCGGATTATTTGTCTTTTTTTTTTCTGCAACCACAAGTCTGCGAAATTTCTGCTTCAGTTGCTGTTACTTTTAAATGAACACAAAGGCCACTTTTATCGAGAATCACTGTTCCTGTTAACAAAATAAATTTCTCTCCGTCCTGCAGCTCCGTGCCTATGCCTACGTCTTTGAAGGTCTTTCGTGAATTCCTGCATTACAAACGGTGAACGAGCTCATATACGAATACCTGTCGTTATAGCTTTTTTCTAAACGACGAATGACAAGCAGAACCAGACGTCGTTTTCGGGTACTTGCGTGTAGGCGATGGACCCCTGGCAGCCTAGCCCCGGGCACCAACACCACTAACCATTGGACAAATAAAGTTTATTCCTATCCTATCCTTGCGTGTAGGACTTTAGTAGTGTTCAACTGAGTATGCATTTCATTAAGAACAATTTTGGTTACTCAGATTGACAGGTGCAAAGCTTTTGATACCCACAACTAAACACGTTTCACATGTGTGCATAAGTAAGGATTGCAAAACCAGACGACGAACACCAAGTACAACGTCTAACGGATATCTGTAAGCGCATACTAAAGAGTCACTTGCAAACGTACGAAAACATAACGACGTCGTTAATTATGACAACGAAACGAAATGGTCACCAATCGCAGCAGCGCCAATGGCACTCAGAAATTTAATGTCAAGAGCTTCTAGTATAACGCAACAAACGGTTCTGTGACCGTCACCGGCGACGCCCATTTTCATAGAATAACAGCCGCGAAAAACATTCTAGCAGAACCCATCTCACGACGAAATCTTCACGTTAGTATGATTATCACTGAAGCAATGTAGCCACACAGCGTACTGGCACCGCAGAGACATGTCCTGTATGAGTTGTGTATGCAGCTAGGTTCCTCGCGTTTCCCTGTGGACACGCAGCCCTATCTGAGGGCGCCGCCTCGAAGTCCACTTTTGGCGTGTGTGTGTGAACGCATAATGAGGTAAAATTGCGGTAAGACTGGTTAGATCACGCAGAGACCCGGATAAATTTTAAATCATTTTAATGCGTTAGCATTCTCAGGGTATTTCACGGACATTCCAGAGGCTAACGATCTGTCTGTCAATGTTTGTATGTCTGTATGTTTTTTTTTTCTAACCGTTTTCCCGCCAACCTGTGTCATTGTTGTTGGGTTAGCAGTAAGTACGGTTTGGGACATATTTTTCGACTTTATTCTATTTGCATGCCACTGCCTGATGTACTTTTGGGAGATGAGAGCTTTTTCGAGCCGTGATACAGCGGACTCTTCCCCATCCGCTCAACCATGTGACCTAGCACGTCTGGAACACAAAGACGATTTTAAAGAGTCAAAAGGCGATCCCGCACGGTATTAACGCAGCAAGCTGGGCGAGTTAGTGACTGAACCTATTCCTAGCGGTGACCAGCGCAACCCGGACAAAGGACAAAGCAAAGTGGACAATACGAGCTCGTATCGTCCACTTCCTTTTGTCCTTCGCCCGGGTTGCGCTGGCACCGCTAGGAATTTGTTCAGTCCCTAACTCAAGCTCTCTGCGTCCACTTCCTTTTGTCCTTCGTCCGGGTTGCGCTGCCGCGCCTAGCAATATATCATGTGCGGTAGCTACGCCTACTACTTCGCACAGCAAAGCAACGTCTGCGACGGCTGCGCCTCCCACTAAGCGGAGTTCAGCGCCTTCTCTGTTACGTGCCGTTCCCGCCGGGGCGAAATTCGGCTGCTACAAAAAACGATTGCCACACTAAATAAACTGTCTTCCTTTCTTTTTTTTACGTTAGTTACACGACGTCCTATTTTCCCAGGGTCGCGTGTTTGCTCTTTGTTGACTGACAATTATATAAACAAATGACGTCACTGCAACTTCTCGGGAAAGACCTTGCGTTTGGACACGCCTCAGCATATGAGAGGGGTTGCTCCCCTTAATTGCCCGTGCTCGAATTTCAGAGTAAAAAAGGTGCACTCCAGTGTCCAAAATATAGCTGTTTAAAAGTGGACTAATACTAGGATGTTTGTTGACAATCCTAGCTTCTTCGAACAGAACGACGGCTCATATGATGCACCCCAATATGGACTTCACTACGAATCTCACTAAATCCGCTACACAATGCACATACAAGATTTCTGAAGTATATGCATCAAGTACTTCTAAGCGCGGCGCGTTCGTGAACATCCGGAGCCGACATTATGCAATTTTGACTCAATATGTATTCACACACACTGCGTGTACATCACATGCGTAAAGTCAACTCAGAAAGCTCAAGCTCTAAAGGAAAGAATCACACTGTGAACCAATCGTCTGCTCCAGATACTAGCTCCAGACTACACTTTGAGCCTGTAATTTGGTAATATGAACAAATCACTTAAGTGCCCGAAGGTGAACGTCCGGATCGTTGGTGGTGGCGCCACTACTTAGCATTGCTGCGTATACTTTTAGATCTTTGTGCTTGTCAATATTGATTCACACTAGTCTACTTTCTTGAATGTGTGGATTAATTTTGAGCACAACGCATATGAAGGTCTCAGTTTGGTCCGTGTATACGCCGAATTGTCCACACAACAATACTTCCCAAAAAGAACTGTTGTTTGTAATGGCGGTGTTCGTTTTAACTGAAGGTAAGTAAAGGTGTTTTCATTTCTTCTGTTGAATTCATGCCATTTTAAACAATCTCATGTCATTTATATATGCGAAAGGAAATATCCGGAGGCGTAATGCTTCCACCACCTCCAGTTGGACCTCATTTAACTCCGCCTACCAACAGAAAAAGAAAGCAAATGCACCAGGACTAAGTATTCCGCACATAGAAGTATTCGCGTTTCTGGGGCGAAGCGCACTCCGCTCGCGAGGAGTTTGCGATGTGCAAAGAGCCGCGGCCTGACAAGGGCTTCGTGACAAACGCTGCTCTTTGGGAATTCCTGCCCTGCTGGCAATCGTGTCTGCGCTCTAAGAAATCCCGCTACTTGCAGTAGTCGTCCGGGCCAATGGGAAGGCGGGTGGCACACACACGTTGAGATAGAGAGAGAGAGAGACAGAAAGAGAGAAAGAGACAGCGAATGATATGCTGCGCAACAGGGCCACACGGGGATTTCCTAGAGGGCAGATTGGAGCCGAAGATCGCTCACGTTTACTTCGGAGTAGAATATGTCGATGAAGCTGCCCAGCACAATTATGAAGTCGAACACGTTCCACGCGTCGCCGAAGTAGTTCTGCATAAAGAAAGGGGAGGAACAGGCAGAAAGAAACGAAAGAACACGTGAAAACCACGCACAAGATATTTACAAGCAATCATGTTACCATCCACAGGTCGCTTTTGACTCCTGGGGACTCCATGAATGTATATATGCTGACCAATGATATACCCTTAAGACAAGCTCATCAAGCTCACGGTCACTTATGGCCTGGATTGTGTTTATTTGGGCGGGTTGGTACATGGCTTGTCCCGAAAAAAAAAGAACAAACAGCCCAAAAACCGGACACAAGGATCAAGAACTGTTGTTTCGTTCTGTTCGGCGCTTCGTTGTGTTGTTCAGCGCTATTTTTCAGTGTGCCGTTCAGCGCTATCTTTCAGAACAAGTCACACATATGCTCACCTGTAACCTACAAAATTTAGCGCCAAGCCATCTCAGGCACTGGCCAGTGACCTCGCTCTGTCTTACCTTCAATATTAGTAAGCTATGATTTACTTTCGACTGAACCGGCAGCCAGCATGACATTACCACTTTAGTTGCATTACCGTTGTTTCAAAGGAATTTGCAGTTTTAACCTTCCAAAAGACTGAAAAGTTCGGTCTTGCACAAGAAATAAGAGAATACAAAAGTAAGTATAATGACTATACTGCAGTAAACTTAGCTGCACAGTTATTTGCGCGTCAGGTAGAGAAAGATTCCGAAAACGAGGATATATTTTATTGTGAATTTCGACACGCCAGATTTCCTTCTCGTATTACTTTCAACTACTTTAGTTTCCAAAGGTGTGAGCGGTGCTTTCTTGCAGTTACAAAACGTGTGTGATTTGTATATTCCATTACCCCAGAATTGGTGCATGTATTATTTACAACATTGTATTATATGCACGACTTTCCGGTACCACAGTGTTGCAAGTATAGAAGGATGGTGAATCACACATACCATAGACGGAACAGTCATCACTTCGAAAAAGAGCGAACTAACAGGAAAACAATTTTCATGTGCTCAGGTGAATAACTTTAGTCAGAAAATTGTGGCCTATCTCCGGTTGTATGTTTCTGTACGCAGGCAACTGTTAGCATTCCTTTGAATTGCCTTTTCATAAATTGTTGACAGTGACTCACTTTTTGATACCTTTCTCCCCTAATCAGTGGTTTATTTTTTTATGGCATGATGCGAACTCAGGTGTTCTTCACGTACGGCTGCCACGTCTGACTCATATTTTGTGAAAGTGGCAAGTCTAAGGCTAGTCTAGGAGACCAGTTCACATATTTCATCTGGCTAGTCCATTTCATGCAGTCATGTTATTCAAGTTTGAATAGATTTAGAAACAGAAACTTCCGTGTACAATTTATAGAGCAAAACAGGAAATGGCTTCCGTGGCCGGTGGTCCCGTCAAGGCTCATTTATAGGCTGCTTAGTTCCTTTGATACAAGCGGTCACAATATACTATTGCAAAATTTAATCCGCTGACTTATACTTGAAACATGATACAAATATGAGGCAAGGTAATAAGAGAATATTTGCTAAGAAAGTGCCTAGTCTTAGGCCAAATGCAAAGCAAGCTTGCGGCCTCCTCTCTACAGTGACTCCTATGTGCTGGATTTCCGCAAGGTACATTGTAAAAGACCTGACCCAAAATTCCAAGTGTACGCAAAGTTATGCGCTGGAGCATGGCAGTTAAAAGTGATAAATGAGAAATTTACGTGGTGATGAACATACATAAAACATCATGCAAATGCATTGTGTAGAACACCCGAAAATAAACACACTTGAAGTACGACCACTTAAGAGGAAGCTTTAGGTTGGGCCTACTCCGATGCCGCCTATTAAAATTCAGGATGTTTCATGTAACTTGAGCGAAAGTTTAAAAATATGCGAATGCCACGTAGCTGCACCAAACCAAGGTAATGTCGTTTGCTGTTGCTTGGAGATACTCAGATTATTTTTCTATTCCGCCTAATTAGATAATTATTCTTAGTTGTTTAATCAACTTGTCATATATTTTATTTAGATGAAAAGTGTCGATGAGAAAATTGTAGAGTAACATGAAAAACTCCCGATACAGATTTCTGTTGCTGAATATGTGCGACATAAAAGTCTTTTTCCGAGCATGCAAGAAACCCGCGAATACAAGCAATGTGCCCCGAGCGGTCTGTTGCGCGGAAATTTTGCGTGCCTTCTGATCAAGTTGAACATCAGAGCCTCGGAGGTGCAGACAGACGGGAAATAGGAATGCATTCATTCTATGTTACAGAACCCACGTTCCTCGTGCTCAACATCTATCGGGAACTTTGCTATTCTGAGCGAGATTTGATTCCCAGTTAAGTGTAGACTGCATTATTGCTCGAACGTCGTGTTACTATATAAATACAAAACCAGCATAGAAATGGAAATAGACACAACGCAAGAAACACTGTCAACCGCAAATCTTTATGTTGGAATCTACGAGCTGATATGTGACGTATGTGCCAAATCAGAGTAAACCTTACAAGCTTAAAATCATATTCTGTAAACTTAGATTCGGTAAGGGTGAGCCGACCACGTGATTAAAAGTTGGGAGCTATTCGAATACTCGTACGGTTCTTGAAACTCTCAATACAGAGTCGCCCTCGAGTCGATGCTAAACCCGTATTTCACTAAACATTACTCTAATGACTCACCTTGAACCTGAAGGCCACAATTTTTAGAACGAACTCGAGGGCAAAAACGGCGGTGAAAATCATGTTCATGACATCCAGTGCGTACGTGTAGGAATCGGGTTGGCCGTAGAACTGCAAAAAAAAAAAACAATCTGTAAGTTGTGGGCGGGCAGAAAGGGCATCGTTGACAAGAGTAAAATGACATGGTGGGCAATGAATGGTGGGGTAAAAGCGAATATAACGCGAAAACACGACATTCTTATTTTGCGTTTAGTTACACGGATACACTTATGAAGCGTTTGCAGGATTACTTTCTTCTAACACAATCATCTGCATTCAACATAGTGGCTCTGTTTGTTCAAGATGTACAGCGAACAAAGTGTCTTTTCGAGTTACTCAGATTTTGCGAAATGCTAATCATTAGCTCCAACGTGGCGTATGATGTCAGACGATTCGCTGGACTTTCGCTAACTGGCATGTGGCGATGCGTTCCAGTTGAGCTTTAAGAAACCGTGAGCTGTCGATGTGGCAGCATAAATAAAGACTTGGCGAGTTATTATTCAATGATTATGATCTACTGCACAAGAAATAAACAAGAAAAAGAATGACAAAGTCTGAAATGAGAGCTGCATGAGAACACCAGTAAAGAAAGCATCAGAAACATGAAAGTGCACGACGACAAAGCGGAAAGGAGAAAAAGAAAGATCGTGTAACTATACAACCCATCCAAGCAGAAGACAGGCGACGATGTAAAGAAAGTTCGTCATACCATTAAGCCACATTAAAGAGTTTTATACCAAGCTTGTAAGAAAGTGGTTGCCAAGCAAAAGAAAATAAACGAAAGAAACTGTCACAGGCAACATGGTGACACTTCACTCTGACAACTACTCCCTAATGGCCGACGTAGTTTTGACCCGGGGCCAATTAGCTAAACCAGTGCGAAAACTAGGAAGCAAATAAATATAAGGTGTTCCATTTATACTAGTAATGAAAGACAGAATCAGGAGTATGCGCTAAGTTCCCTACTATATACCAAGAAAGTGATTTCAATAAGTGGCTTGCCCTGAGGGAAGCGGTGAAAGAGTCGGCTTTTGTTGTCAAGTTCGCTTAACTGCGTCCATAACAGACACATCATATAAAACAGACAAGCTGCCGAGCTTTAAGTGGCTTACTGTATGTAACAGCTTGTGCAGAAATCACGTAGGTATGTAAAAATATTAAATATCCGCACCGTATAAACTACATTATACGGGCATTATAAATACAGCTACTGACAATAGCTAATCCGGTTAAGGTTTAGATCAGGTTATTTTGTCACAGTGAATGCCGCAAGCCCTGATCGCTTAAAAGTTTGTCTGCTGCATGGTGGAGCTTCGAAATAAATGGACAGGCCTAAATAGCATACAATGTAGTAGGTGTCGGCAACAAGCAAGTAATAATGCGAGAAGTCTTACCTAGTTCAGAAGCCAGAATGGACAAGAAGCAACAAGTTGAATTTTCTATAGCGTACGCCAATCTCGTCCAAGAGTGAGTTAACGCACACACGCCCAGAAAATATTGCGGGGCGCGCGAGCGCGTGGCGAAATAAAACCCCTTAAACTTCGTAAAGTAGCGCCACGCTTTGAAGAAGGTCGCTTCCTCCTCGCGCGCTCTGGCCGAGGCCGACGCCGCGTCGCTATTGGCCTAATAGCATCACGTGGGCCCTCGCGCCATGCTTTAACTCCATTTTTGTTAGAGTAGCGTCTACGGAGTTGTGAGGAGCGCATGTTGGTGCCGTTGCTACGCTCGAGCAGCGTAGGCGACGCCACGGTCGACGAGGGAGCGTGAAAGAGAGGAGAAACGAGGATGAGTGAAGGCGGAGGAGAAGAGTGCAACTACTATGGTGGCTAGAAGGGATATCACTACTTTACGAAGTTTAATGGCTTTTATGGGGAAACAGCCCTGCGCGCCGCCTAGCGGCGCACCCCTGTTGTCGAAACCGACGCCTGCGCGCATGCGCGTCTCTCCAGAAATGCAAGCGTGCATGTTTGCAGGGTTTCTCTTTGCGCGCCGGCGATATCCGAATGCAGCCGCAAGGTGCCCATCTTGCGATTGGCGCTGCGACGGCTTCGACGGTTTCGACGGGCAAAAAAGAAAGCTATGTGAAGCGTGAGTTTGGGCGCGTCACTGCGGCCGGTTTTTATCGAGTCACGAGCGCAGACAAATAGGGCCCGGTGAAGAGCGCAACAAGTCATTTGCTTTTTTTTTTCTGCACTGCGTCTTTTCGTGGCCACTCTTCGTTGTTTCTTTCATTTTACGAACGGGGCGTTCTCCCGCAGAAGAGCGTGGCAGAAAACGCGCTCTATAGAAGGAGACAGGGAAGAGTAAAGTTAACTCTGGATTTCCGTTATAAAAACGAAGTTTTGCCCGTCGAAGCCGTCACAACGCCAATCGCAAGAAGGGCACCTCATGACTACATTCGGATATCGCCGGCGCTCTAGGAGAAACCCTGCAAACATGGACGTTTGCAGTACTGGAGGGACGCGCATGCGCGCAGGCTTCGGTCTCTACAACGGGGGTGCCCCGCTAGACGGCGCGCAAGGCCGTTTCGCCACGCGCTCGCGCACCCCGCGATATTTTGCGGGCGAGTGTACATGTTACGTGTGAGCAATGTACGTAATAAACTTTATCGCCTAGGGTAGTGAAACGAACGGCGAGTCACCGCGGAGTATCTATAGGACGCGAACCGCATTTGAGGCTTTGCCTCCCCACCGCAGGTAGCATAGGCACGCATGAGGTCTTTCATCTAGGCGAGGACGGTCAGTTCATTAAGAATATACCGGCTACACTGCAAGTTCCAAAAAAAAGGAAGGGTATACAAGGGAGATTTGAAATCTCTCATAACTAATGTATGATGAGGTATGTCCAGTAGAGCTCTCTTATCAGGCGCCGCACGATTTTCGGCGTCCGCATGCGAGATACGCCGGCATATGCAGACGCACTGCCTTGAAGTAGAAGCGGCTAAAAATCGTGACGTTTACATAAATGCAACCTCGAAGTTCAAGTATTAATGACACGTTTGCCACTTGCCACATGCTTCCAGGTGCACTAACCATGCAGAGTAGATCCATGTAATTACATTTGTGTTGGTTACTGCTGTACGTATTACGGTGAGAAAAAAGTTGCTGTGGCTGAACGCGGTTAAACCAAGTTTCTCCAGCGATAGCAAGGTTTTGCTTGCTTTGGAAAATGACACAGACGTTGCTCAGCGCCAGAGCAGCAGCGAGCACATTGACCTTCATACTGCGTCTAACTTCAACGCGAACTAAGCGTCGAAAGCACAGCGCATGCGAAGCTATTAGCGCTCGGCGCACTCTGTACGCATTGCAGATCACTTTAAAGATGAGACCCGCGCGACCGCGCACTTTGTCCACATCGCAGATCGCTTTCAAGATACGGGCACCCACGCGGCGTACGCAGCAGCCGCCGGTAATCGCAGGTTAAGTCCCAGTTTGACCTTGGCTGAGCTTGAATGTCCGATTTACGGAACCAGGCGTTTTCTGGGTTTGAACGTGTGGCAGAGCTAGCGCTCCAAAACGATAGCGCTTCTCTAACTGAGAGCGTTCTTAGCTCCTAAGTCATAGAAGCACTGTTGGAAACAAGCGCCTTGGCCAAACTCTGCCTCAAAATAAGTTTGTGACCGAGTGCAACTCACAACTGTCATCTAGTCATTGACATAGCCAGGAAAATCCATTCGTCCTTAAGTGACGAGTTCCTCCACGACAGAGAATCATCCGCTCAATCTTGAGTGCAGTATCGAGCGATGACAAGGCGTCAGAACAATTATCGTAGCTCCCACTCACCTGAAACATTATTCGGACGCTAGTACATTCGCGGTAGATCTTCTAGGATAGGTTTGCACTGGCAGACGCTATTGCAGCCGGAACTAGCTGCTGAAACTTCCTAGAGATATCATGATAAAAGCAGCAGTGGTACACCTTTCATAGTTCGGTCATCTCTAACAGAATATCGCTACGAAGTCCAAGTTACAAGTGTTCGCATTTCCTCTTTTTAATATGCATAATAATCATCCATAATCCTTTCACACGACTAGGCTTGCCAATAAATGTCTTTTAGTATGCAAATTTAGCCACCCAAATACCACCCATAGCTACCTGCTTGTACGTACGGTACAAAAATAAGAGGTGCCGCAAATGGCGACATTCTATGTTCCTTATTTCTAGCTTAGTTATTCGCTGCTTCTGTGGATCATCTGCGGCAGGTCTGCGAGATAGGAGTGCAGAACGACATTGCGAAGGTGAACGTACGTCACTGCACCAGTCACGAGCCTGCTTTCTGTTAATGCAAGGAAATCATAGTAAACCGTGAATTTTCAAATCTCAACACCACAATGAAACAGCACTAAACGATGTTGTGGAAATATCATGTAGCATTAGTCGACACTTATAGATGAACAGTCTAAAGGCTTGAAACAAATGTAAGTAGAACTGTAATGGTGTGTAAGTAGAATTGTTCAATCGAATCTTCACTGTAAAGTCTCGACAAGCACATTCTTCAGGCTTCCCGAAGACATTATAGCAGTTTAAGATGGCAAATAATTCACACTCCCCAAGCGAAACTTATGAGTAGCGTTAGTGAAGCCAGCATGCTAACAATGAAGCGAAAAGCCACGAGACATGGGGCGTGTTCTCACCTTCATGGCAAGGGTGAGTGTATTGGTCATGATGAGCACGAAGAGCGCGTACTCAAAATACTGGGACGTGACGAACCACCACATCTTGTACTGGAAGCGGGCCTTTGGGATGTAGCGCCGCACGGGTTTCGCTTTGAGGGCGAACTCGATGCAGTTCCTCTGTGTCGCGGGAGAGGGTTGCGAAATGGACGCACCATTAATGATCACTCACTGTCAGTTAGGCACGGTCAAGATGCGCATGTCTAGAGAAAACACTGTCGGATGCAGGCGCGGACCAGCGTCAAATGAGTTCGACGGGCTGGTGGACATTTCCACAGTCGACGTATTTCTATTTCAGTGGGGCATCGTAATCCTTAGCATGAAAGGTTTATGGGGTCTGCGAGGTGACGTTGCGAACTGTCGCTAGTGGCGCCAACAATCTGAACCATCTCCTACGAGAACACGTGGCGGCACCTCCATAACCACAAAAAGTTAACTCACTAAGCATGACGTAACTGCCTCGACAAAGACCGGTCGCCTAATCGAAACATCTGTCAACCTGTATGAGACGTTTCATTATTGTTGACTTTTCCTTGTGCGCTCACTGCGTTCATCAAAAGCTGACCCAACAGAAGGCTAACTCACACCACATAAACAGGCATTGTTTTTCTAACGTTATTCACCACGCCCAAGAGAGACTTTGTAACTTTCTGTAAAGTTTCCTCAATTGAAGTACATGAATTGATATGTCGTGTCCTCAAAGGGCTCGCCGTACAAGCAGGAGCGCGTGTTCGGTTACAGTTTTGTCCACGTGCGCTTGTTCCAACACGACACACAAACTGTCAGCAACAAATTTAGGCTCCAAGAACAAAGGTGCTACAGATTCGAAAATTGCGTACGCCGCATTGAAACAGGGGTAGGCATTTACGAAACAGCTTTATTTATATCGGTAGCCCCTTCGTCATGAAGAGAGTACTTTCCGAAGTGTGTGCACTGGCAGTTGTAGTGGTAGAAAATTATTTTTATACGAGATATGGTTTTTGAAGTGTCATCCTATGCCAAAACGAATGAATATCCCTGCTGCAAATTTTATAAAAGCACGAATTGCCACATATCATCTGAATGAATTTATGTGCAATTATACGAAATGCCGAACTTTGGAGTACCTTGCTGGTAAGTGGTTGTTCTAACTGGCATTCGCTATTTTCGTTGTTCTAGTAGATGACAAAGATATCTAAAATCCTAGTAATTTTTACAAAACATCCTTCTGTTCATGATTGCATTTTCATAAGACTTCGAGAA
Source organism: Dermacentor variabilis (assembly GCF_050947875.1). Lineage (NCBI taxonomy): Eukaryota > Metazoa > Arthropoda > Arachnida > Ixodida > Ixodidae > Dermacentor > Dermacentor variabilis. The sequence goes on along the minus strand of NC_134576.1, from coordinate 25,902,781 downwards.
ACCTTCATAACTCATAGATAAATACTACGCGAGTAATTTACAGCCGAAATAACGAAAATTGACCACAATTTTGTAACTCATCTGTGGGACCCTCTGAATCCTGGGAAAGCTTGCTTAGTATGAAGAACTTCATATTAACTTAAGCGCCTTCTGTACTTCGACTTCACTAAGTGAGTAAAGATCGAAACCCTCTCTAAAGTTTTTCAAAGTCTCACTTGAAGATATGCAAAATACAGCATAACGAGATAACGGTGTTTACACTTGCCCGAGGGTCTGATTCCTTTCGCCGACTTTTGGGTCCTACAGCTCTGGAGCGATATTCTTCATGACTAGTAAGGCTAAACCTCGAGAATTCAACCCTTACTCTGCTCGAAAGCGAGAGAACAGACGTGCCACTCACTTGGTTCTTATCGAGCTCACAGTTCTTGTACTCCTGCTCGCCTTCGTTCTGAAAGGTCACAATAACGAAGCCGACGAAGATGTTCACCATAAAGAATGCGATGATGATGATGTATACGATGAAGAACACTGCCACTAGAGGCCGATAGTTGTATAATGGGCCGTGGTCTTCCTCATTCGAATCGATGGCCACGTACAGGAGGCTGCAGAGAAAAAGAGCAGCAATACGTGGGACAATTGAAGAACACGTACGCCGTAAAGTGACATAGTAACATGCGTAAGTTTACAATATTTCATTACGCGGTATATTCTCTGCAATGTACTGGCTAACTATGAAATTTGTTATCCTTAACATACATGCGTTTGGATAGTGGATTGGTCAGTATCTCTCGCAAGTTCTTTCAATGTCCAGCCAATTTCTGACGAGATTTTCTCTTTATCGAACGTCTAAACGAGTACACGTGACAGGTGTCGACGCAAATTGTGGGGCAGCGCCTGAAATCGGCTTTTGCGACCGTGAAAAACAAATGCGGCAGGCTTCTGAAACCTTCAAAAATGACAACTAAATTTTCAGCAAAAGAATTGAGCAGATCCAGCGCACATGGTGGAATCTAAGTGAAGCGAAGATGTCGTAATCCAGTTAAATAAATGCTGTAAAACTAAATGAGATGGTGTAAAACTTTCGTACTTGTCGTCCTATGCAACGTGCAATATTCGTGATATATGTGGGCCACAAAAATCACAGCTTTATTGTTATGCAATAGTCTTGTTCTGGACGTCGACAAGGTGCCTAAATGCAGAGGCACACAGTGAGACATCCATTCAGTCATATCACGAGCACGCAGGCGATGACTTATGCTTGGTGAAAAAAAAGTGGTTAGGAGAAACGTGAGAAGAGAGAAAAACGACGCATATGGTAATGTACGCCCCCTGTCACAGTACAGGCATGCGTGTGCACTTAAGGCATCTAATCACCTTGTGCCACAGTGGCACACGCTCTCCAGCAACGGGCACATGTGCACTGGTCGGAGAATGATGTTAAGCCAAATAGAAGAAATTTCAAAGAAACCGTCCAATAGCATGCGCTATACCTTATTACGAAGCCTGTGCGCATTAGGGACGCCTATAATGAGCCGCTAGATGTACATGATCCCCGCCATGATGTATTTGGCCGCACACAGCAGTACTCGCTGTGATTATACTTGTGAGGTCAACCTGCGCTGCTGATAGATGCCGGCGCACATATACTGTCCATATAAACAGGCAGCGAGATAATTGACAGGCGGAAAGACTGACCTGACTGCTGAGGCGAAACCACGCTGGGATGGCAAAGAAAGCTTTCCTTTCACAACTATGGGCGGCAAAGTTACATAGAGACATGTCCCATGCAAACAAACAAAATAAATAAAGCTCACAATGATGGGGGGGAACCACACCTTTCATGGAGACAAGTCTGCCCGATTTGTCGCTTTCATAAGCCTCACCATCACAGCTTCCAGTCTCTGTCATCCATCAAGCTCTCCGCTCTACATACCACACCCCTTTAGAAGGAAGCTACGTATACAAACTGTGCCGAGGAAAGCATATGTCGCCTAGAAAAGACAAGTCCACTTGTCGAAACGTGAGCTCCCGCTTTCACCTTGTTCTCGTTTCGCTCATTGTCTTGAATTTGCATCTCCCGCTTTCCACGTGTTTTCCCATACCGCACTAGTCGTTCGAAAGCAATCTATCCAACTCACGATCGTTTTCCAAACCCACCTTCATTCTTTTTCTTCGTGCAAAGCTAGAATGACTGTAATGACATCCTTCCTCTGCTATTGTTACTTACCCGTCCAGATAAAAGTACATCATCAAAGAAACTGTGTGAGACCAGCCCGCTTCTTATATAAATCATATAAATAGAACTTGAGTGCGGCATTTTCACTGTTAAACCTTTATTTGACGGAAGACGGAGCTCAGCTCGCCAAGCGTGAACTGTAAAAAAGACAAACGACGAGAACAGCTTGTCCAGAGGTTTTCTTGTTTTTCGTGCAAGCCAGAAGACAACTTGAGCTGGTGTGTTTATTCGCGCTTCTTTCAGGTCGTAAAGGTTGATTTTGTCCTCGTTGTAAGTAAGGTCAGATGGCGCAGGTATCTGTTATCTGTTAGCTTGGAGCATAGACAAGCGTGTACAATCAAAGCCACCTTCGTTACGATGTAAAAGAAAAAATCCTATTGAACTTCACCTTGCTGACGAATTATCTGCAGGGTGGTTTTGCTTTATACGATCATCCGAATCATTTTCATGTGATGTTGGGAGCCTACCGTCAATTGCGTGCAATGAAGCCCACCTTCGTTACAGTGTAAAAAACAAGTTCTGTAGTAAAATTCCACTTTCTCAGAGAAATGTAGCGCATGTACTTGCTTATACGATCATCAGAATTACTCGCACAGAATAAAAATTGCTGCTGTTTTTGCAAGTTCCTCTGTTTAACCATCTTTTAAGGGTTTTTAAACAAATAGTGACATGTAGAATTTTCTGTAGAATTTTAGCTCCTGCGGGAATAGTGCGGCTCTTATAGCAGCTAACAGTTGGTGGTCGACCTGAGCGCTGCTTCACAGGCGTTAGCAAAATGTCAATGCAGATGGCGTAACCCTCTGAGTATTTAGAAAAATATCATGTTAAAAAATTGAAAACGCTTTAACTTTGTGTGATTCACGTCTTGTTCGGCATAGCGGGCAGTAACCGATGCTGACGACTCTGGATAAACTTGGCTCGGGGTGTGCTGCCCAAAGTATCAGCACCGGGTATCAGCCGTCGTGACGCGGCAGCCGCGGCCGACACTCGCTCCTGGGCGCACCGCGGCGAGACGCCGCAGCCGCAAACCGAGGCAGTACTCACTCGGGCCACCCTTCGAAAGTGGACACGGTAAAGAGCGTCAGCATGGCCTTGAGGACGTCGTCAAAATGGAAGTTGTTCTGTTCCCACATCCGGCTCTCCTCGGACGGTCGCGTTATATCGCCCTCGGCGTACACGATGAACTTTCCCCTGCGCCATGGCAGCGAAAGAAAGTAAGACACACTGCAAGCGAGATGCTACTCCTCGCCGTTAAGTGTTTATGAGAGTTGCGTTAACAGTGATACACTAAGAAAGGTTTAGCGCACTTTGTTTCCCTTCTTTATTCATTAATTGGACACACCTTCGGGAGACATGAATAAAGGCAGAAGATTGGCCTAAAAGTTTCATGCCACCCTCGAAGTGCAACAGAAAACATTAACCGACTACAGTAAGATAATAAAAAACTCAAACTATATATTTATGTTCTCAAAATATTTGCACCATTAGTAATGCAGAAATTTAAGAATATGTACCAATACAAAACATCATTAAATCGTTACATAAGTTTAGGGACGACAGGATAAAAGCTGCATAACAGCTTCATTGGAACCACCGCAGCAACGCAAGGCAAGGCACAATATACGTATTAAATTTAGAAATCACTTAAACTGCGAATAATGCAATAATTTAAGAAGCATACGCATCTTAAGAAGAATATATATTGGTGTCACACTTCCTTTAACTCTGGTAAACGTACTTCTCCCTTCTAAACATAAGAGAAAAATCCAAGTAAACACTGCATGTACTCAAAATAACTTGTTCTTGGGCTAGTTCATGCTTTGTGAAGCTGCTGTAGCATAAGTTTTTGTGTCTGTTTCATTGGCGCCACAATGGCTTCACTACAAGTACTTATGTAATAAGGGCAGTAATCTCCTGATGCAAACAAATACCACTGGATCACACAGATTTCACGGCACCAAAAATATTGTTCCTATAGTGAGTTCTTTAAATGTATATATTAAAGGTGAGCTGTGTATGATCTCCAAGGCGATTAGTTGTTTATTTATTACACCTGGTGTTTGCGAACCAAACGTTCGTAGGCCATAGTTTGAAATCAAAAATTGCTTACAAACTTTTGTTTTAAATTATATGCACGAGTGTTGTATTCTACGTTGGGTTTAATGAAAGAAATTGAGGCACCACTCTTTATGTGTCACAACAAAGTAGCGTGTTACCTACGAATCCTCCTGGCAAATCAGGACCCGTCACATGGCAGGCAAAATCACATGACTCACACTACTGTTTCTACTAGTGGAGCGGTCAAATGAGTTCTACTAAACATTGACAAAGGTCAGGAATAAAGGCTTGTAAAGACGAAGAGAAAATTGGGTACACTTTTATGGAGGGACACTTGTTTTTTACGTCACACTAGTGTTAAACAGACCGGCAAATATGGAAAGAAAGTACACCTTTGTTCCATCTTGATTCCAAGCGTTCGTGAAAGTGTTCATATGCTTGTGAACAAAACAAAAATTACAATAGGTGAAGGAATCAATGTATCAGCATGGCGGATCCCTTTCCTTTTCGTGGGCGCCGCTGTTTTCATGCTGTTTGCTTCTTCATTATTCGGATCTTGAGAGTAACGAACATGAATGCGCAGATAGATGCACGGTATAAAAGAAAGAACACTTACCGGCATTCTGGTTGTGTCAGCTTTGACCGGTCTGTACATCGAAAGAACTTCCCCTACACACACCGGACACATGCAAACGTGAGACGGCAACGCACGTGGACATATAAAGAAGTTGCATTAGAGCTAAAACACAGCTGAGCATGACCGCCTAATCAACATGGCAATACAACTTGACTCTTTCATGCAAACAGGTTTCGAGAATAGACTGGAGCATATACATGAACTAACGTAAAACAATACAATTTGACTGAAAAAAACTTATCAAGCAAAAGTCAGTTCTGTATACCGCAATCAAAATCCTGCTGTGGTTTCCTGTCCTCCGAGGAAAACAGCTTAAAACAGATTTTATGTTACCTGAAAGAAACAGCTACAAAATAAATGTTGCATGCCTATACTTCTGTTGGTGATTATTTTAGTTTTACCACCTCCACATTCTTTAACGGTACAGACCGTGTGGCCGGTACGGAGCGGAGCTTGTGAAAATTGTTCTTACCACAGGCCTAATACACCGCAGCCGAATCACTAGGTAATATAACGTGCGATTATGCAAATAGAGAAGCTCAATTGGAAGAAAGCAAGAAGTATGCAGTGGAAACAACGATAAAAACTTTCTAAAAAGGTGGTCATTCATTATAGCCACTGCAGCTCTAAATGTAACACACGTCTAGCCCCATGTGTGAAACAATAATTCGTCTAGTGTGTATTCAGGGCACAAAATGCAATAATTTAATACGGAGTATTTTCGAAGCTCTCAATAGGCTAACGTGATTCATGCGAAATTGATGTGCAAACTTGGCTCCATCCGAGCTAATTTCAGGGTAGCAGAGGTGCCCTCGGGAGTGCCACAAGGTTCAGTGTTGGGTTCCTTGCTTTTTTTATGCTTATAATTGATCTGCCTAATCACATAACCAGAAGTTTACGTTTGTATGCTGATGACAGCATATTATATCACAAAATTTCCCGCTTTTATTACCATCTACAGCTTCAAAAACCACTTTATAATTTTAGCTCTTGGTGCGCTAGCTGGAAAATGACAATTACCATTCGTAAAACCGTCGTTATGACTTTCACTAACACAGACGCCTTGTGTTTTTTCTTACAAAATTAGAAACAGCCCCATTCAGGACGTTAGTGAATATAAATACATTGCTATTGTTTTCACACCCACTATGTCTTTATCCAAACACATAGATTTAATAACCTAAACGACACTGAAAAAATATGTCTAACTGCTCCGCACACGGACCACTGCCCCAAGGGATACTAAACTACTGGTATATAAATATCTCATCTGGCCTCTACCAGAATACGCTCCTCCTGCCTGGAATCTGCACAAGCAATGCGGCAACAATCGCATGGAGCCCATCCAAAACAAAGCGATCCGCTTCATCGCTTCATATGCCGCAGGTTCGACAGGGTTTTTTTCACCTTCCGCAGCGCTTCCAACCCTGGGCTTGCAACCGCTCTCAAATCGACGACGCACGGAATTGCTAAAAACTTCTGCATTGCGTTATCAACTCCTTTTGCCGGATTTCATCGCATAATTACCTAACTGCTGCTAAACCATCCAACACTAGGAGTCACCATCACCTAAACACCGCAGCTTATTTTCACTCTGCAGACGCTTTTAAATAGTTTCTTTCCCCGTATAATTGAATATTGGAATTCTTTGCTTGGTAGCGCTCGTTCGCTTCCTTAAACTTATTTTTACTGACTATTCGATGCGTAGTTAGTATTTCCATTTGGCCTGTATTGTTCATACTGCCTCTATTATTTGTTACCGTTCTGCTTTTACACTCACTCCTGCAATAGCCCAATAGGGCTGCAGTATGAACAAATTAGTAAATATGTAAATGACATTGGCTACAGAGAAATATATATATATATATATATATATATATATATATATATATATATATATATATATATATATATATATATATATATATATATATATATATATATATAGATAGATAGATAGATATAGTGGTTCTGTCTGGTAGATGTACAATGAAGAAAAAAACGGGCGGAATTTAAAAAAACCGCATATTAATTTGCTAACGTTTCGGCTGTTACACGACCAATGACGAACGACACTTGACCCGAGCAGTACTGCCTCTTTGTGTCAAAATAAAGATTAGACGATCCAAAAGTAACTTTAAGCACGCTCTACATCTCGGTCATTTTGTGTAGAAACAAGCGCCCGCTTTTTTTATGACGGCTTTTATTAAATAGGCGAAGTGTGAACGATTTTACATTAGTATAGCACCCAAATAACTGAGTTATCTTATCTCACCACGTAAGCAACGGAGGAATGCATTTTTTGAAACGGCCTTAATATTTGTCGCGCCGAGAAAAAAATAAAGTGGCGTGAGAAGGCGCGTAGCGGAGCGTCGTAGTATTTCCATAGTAATTATTTAAGTATGAGCAATGACGGTGCAGAATAAGCTCCGTGTGCGCCCCAGTAAGTGGACAACGTAGTAGCACGAATCTGAGTCAGAAATCAACACCGTCCTTTAGAGTTGGGAGTCTCGCATCGCGAATAACAGCGTAGATATCATGGCGAAATACGCGCGCACCGGGCCACACGACGCCGACCATAAGCGAAACGCACGTCTGAGAGTCTTTTCGTGTGGTTGCTTCTCGACAACAAAACGTATTGCGCGTGTTGGGGGGCGTACCTTGAAGAGCTGGACGCCAATGACGGCGAACATGAAGTTGAGCAGGAACGTCACCAACATGATGTTGCCGATCGTCTTCACGGCCACGATGACGCATTGCACTACGTGCTGCGTGGCACGAGAGAAGGGGAGAGAGAGAGACACGTTCACTCGTTAGGCACGGCGTGCAAAAAGGCGGCAAGCACACTCTCATTTAGCTGTACTAGTGTGAACCGCACAATACATAACGGGACACTATCGAAAGTGCATCTGCGTCGTCTACTCGTTTTAGCATCACAATATTTCCTCTGACTCTCTGCAGAGATACGATCTTTATGCATGAAATCTCTCCGGTATATCGCCTTCAATGGAATCAGCAGCATTAGTGGAAATATCACAACTGATTTCAAAAATACGCCGGTTAAGCATAAGTAAATTGCGGTTTCGTCGGCTGTGCTCGTGTACATCGGAGCAACACAACAGCGCGAAGTATTTTTTTTTACGTAGCTTTCTTAGTTGCCAGAGCATTCATATTCAAATATATTCAAGGCCACTTCAAAGAGCCCCTTGTCTATATTACTTGTTCATGCTGCTGCTATAACTCAAACATTTTATTTCTAACGCATACGTGATGACATTTAGATTGGAAATTTTCAACTGGGATTCAAAAGCACCAAGTCTTGCCGGTGGCATTTCGAGAGATTGTTTAACATGATGAACACTGCGTTGCACATTTTTTGCACGTACACTCATGCTGCTTCCCTCGCTTTTCCTTCCAGTCTTCACAACATCTTCCGCTACGCAGAATAGTCAACAACCACTTTCTCTGGTTAACCTAGATGTGTTCCTTAGTTTATTCTTTTTTATTTTTGTTCCTGAGCCTGCCGGATTGGAAAATTTTCTTCCCCCGTACCCTTCCTCACAAAACACTCACATGTTCCTGACTGTACTGTGGCAAGTAAGTACATGTTGTACGAAAGTAAGGTCGACCCCGATGTACGGGTGTCTCTGGTGGTTGAAACGGTCTGTCAGGCGCTTTTGAGGAAGCGTTGCTCCAACTTCACCGTTATATTTGACCACCGGCTTTGTATGACGGTGGCGCAGTACGTGCGGTGACTTTGCCGACTCATAAGTTTAGCATACGTTACTGTGACGTATCACAAACCCGGTACGAACACACCTCTACACGTTAAATAACGAGAAAAGGCCCGAATAGGCGAGAGATAGAGAGAGAAAAAATAGTTTCAATAGGTAGAGATGTAACTAGAAAAGTGCCTTGTCGGCTAACCAAACATTTGGCTAACCAAATTAGCTCACCAAAAAAGTTTCTGGCTGCACTGCGGCGAATCGCTAGCAGGATATTATATACCTTCAACGGTCTACTCAGGAAAGCGATAAGCTCTTCACACTTGTAAAGTTGGTGTAATCGAGCTCTCACCTTTAGACCTTTAGCCCTATTGATGGCCCTCAGTGGACGAAGCACGCGACAGACACGAAGGATTTTCACAACAGAGATGGTCCCATCTCTGAAAGAGAAGTGACGACAGCAGTTAGTATCGGTGGTCGCCAGTCAGTGGAGCATGACCTAAGCAAACATCCATTCTAAGCAACAATGCTTCCGAGAAGCCGCGATCACTAACGCAGACTTCAGCAGTAGCCTCGTACATGGTTCTCGTGATTTCGCAAGCAATGAATGACGCCAACAAAGCTGCACTGGTGCAGATGAAGTCCGCAAAATTTTTCTTTGAAATTAACAAGTAGTGCTTTGAAAGATGGCGTCACAATATCTTGTTAAGACATGCTCTTCCACAATGTCCAGTTAAACTAATTCGAATGCAAATACAAGAAAAGAAAACTTACTGGGTATAACTGTGTTATTTATTTACTTATTTGCTTACTCACTCACTCACTCACTTTTACTTTACTTACTTACTTTTACTTACTTAATTACATATTTAATTACATAATTAATTACTTAATCAGCTAATCATTTGCAGAAGAGATTACGTACGTACATATTTAATTAGGAACTTGATCATTTAATTAACTAACCGATTAATCAATTACGTACTTAATTTATTAGTTATGTGCTAAATTATCTAATCAATTCATCGATTTATTGCTTAAATAATTTAGCAATTAATTAATTGACCAATTAACCAGCTAATTATTTAGTCGATCCCTTATTTACTTCATTATTTAAACATTATTAGATTACCTACTTAATTACATAATTAATTTATTAATTTCTCACTAGTTATTCACTTAATCACTTACTTACCTACTTACTTACTTACTTACTTACTTACTTACTTACTTACTTACTTACTTACTTAATTACTTACCTACTTGCTCGCTCGCTTGCTCACTCACTCACTCACTCACTCACTCACTCACTCACTCACTTCAAGCGCCCTCCAGGCCAAGACGCGTTAACGAGAGGAGTTGTGAACAAATAAGTACATGCGCATTCAATTTGACAAAAGGTAGGTTGCACAGCAGCTTTGAAGTTGCGATCAGGGATGAGAGCGAATAAAACAGAAACGTGGTTCCAGTCGACAATTGCTCAAGGGGTGAAAGATTCGCTAAACGGTCGCGTATAGCAAGTAGGCACTCCTACCTTAAAACTGTGGTCTGACATTGATGAGCTGTTGGGATGCGGACAGAAATTGATAGTAATTGTGTGAACCGAGCTTCCATTCACCTATGCGGACACTTAACAGCTATATTATGGACCATATTTGACATTTCCTAAAGTAAGTGGCAGTAGTCCTTCATGCGCATTTCACTGAAGCTCATAATAACGCATACTTGGACTTATTGTGTTGGTCTAGCGTTGTCTTTTACTTTACGTCATCATCACGTTCTTTTACATATGACTTGCATTTCTATTCGAACAAATGTACACAAATACCAAACGTTACTAGTTATATTATTTTCATGAACATTCTTCTAAAGTTGCCTTTCCTGGTTCGCGTATTTCAATATAGCACCTTCGACATTTATTGCTTATCTCCTTTGCACTCTTGCCCCCCCGCCTCCGCCCGTACAAAAAAAAAAATCATTACCTGTAATCAGGCACTTCTCGCCAACCAAGAGCTGAGCGGATAATGAAAAACTGAGAAAAATATATTTATATTTTAGCTCGAGGCTTATTTCGAGAATTAAAAAATCCAATTTGCATTTGTTTGACTCCTTGGTGTAACTACACGTTCGGACGAATCACACAAATTTGTTATTAACTATGAACTCTGCAGTGTAACTTCAACAGGAAGAAACCCGGGCTACAAATTCAAAGCGAATAAGCTATTCCTGTTTAGTAGCTTGAGCGGTTTGCATGGGCTATGAGCACATATTGATACGCGAACTACTTAGGCTAAAATACAAAACTTGAAAAAGAAATTAGGAAACAGAGATAAATGCCTAATATTCTTTTAATATTGTAAAATAAAGCGCAGGCCACTGTACAGCAATGTCCCTAAATCTCCTTTGTTTTTTATTTATTTGGAATTATAGATGAAACTGTCCTTTACTTTGCAATGAGGCTGTTCTGTCATTCTATGTCACAAACAATGCATAACGAATGTCGCGTGCAATGCAGAAAAACAAGCGAATAACAGCGCAAACAACTGGACGTGCAGACTGTGACTGACGAATCACTCGGTCTCGGTCTGCGCGCCCCACTGTTTGCGCTGTTATCATTCTTTTTTCGGACACGGACGAACCGGTCCACGTGAGCGCTTTGCTTCAGCGCAGGAAACAGCCACGACAGAGCCGTCGGGCAGTGACTGACCCGAAGCCGAACGAGATGAGCGACACGCAGACGACGAGGACGTCAAGGAGGTTGAAGTAACTCCTGCAGAAGGACCCTTTGTGCAGAATCACCCCGTACGCTATCACCTGCACGAAGCGTTGAAGGAAGCTCCGGTCAGTGACACTTCGACAGGAGCGAATCCGGAGAGCCAATTGACCGCAAACATTCTATTTCGGTTAATTCACTCGGTTGTTTGCATGTGCTATTAGCAGGCATAGATATGCGAACGTTAAGCACTACGCAATCTCTTTGCTCACTTGCCATACTTTGATCACTTACTAGCTCACGATGACATGCGTCCCAGCCTCAACAAAGCCAGCGTGTAACGCAATAACAGACGTGCCATAACCATTTGCTTTCCTACACGAACTTTAGCGTGAAGCAAACGATGACACAAGAGCGCGGCACTAACGCTAACGGGGCTGGTGCAGGAAGTTTCCTTTATTATTTTTCTGCATTGTAAGACGTTTCAAATAGTAGACACATGGCAATGCATCGATGCATTAAGATATTGCGTTCTAGAAAAGTCACCAACATCGGTTTTGCCTATGTTTAATAAGATAAGCGTCTTTCGCTTAGCGTTCGCAGTGCTGCCTAGAATGCCCAATTGACAAAACCGTGGCTCAGACCAATAAGAAGTGACTTTTTGAGGCTTGTAGCGCAGCTCGGAAAGAGCAAAAAGGAAGTTCGAAGGGGTAATGAAAAGGAACGGAGAACAGATTGAGTGCACCCTGTTCTTCGTTCCTTTTCATTACCCTTTCCACCTTTCTTTTTGTTCTTTCCGATCTGCGCTACAAACCTAAAAAAGTCATGGCATACCAACTCGCCGAAACTGCGACGCTTTTGACCATAAGAAGAGACATGTGCATCATATGAGAGCAGTATCATAAGTTAAATTATATGAGCGAGATTTTCTGGGTAAGTTGGTCTGTGATTATACTTGTTTCGAGATCAAACTTATGTTCAACATAGTACTAACAAGCGCAATAGTACTAACAAGCGCAATAAGTTTAACTGAAGTTTTTTTTTTCTGCTTTGATTAGGCTTAGACCTAACCTCGCGCCCACTGTTACTGAACACATGCACTTCGCGATGCGTTGGCACGCTACTCTTTCTCAGTGCATTTATTTAGAAATGGTATGGCCAATCAACAAGCAACAGAGCCACCTGGCAATGGGCTGATGCAGTCGAAGCAAGAATTTGTGCATGTTTCCACTCTATTGAGAACAACGGCAAACGTGCGATATGATGAAGAAAAATCACAGCAAGGATTCACAGATACTTGAAAAGGACGACTGCATATTGCTATACTCAACAGTGAAACTCAAGCCAGCAAATTCATTATGGACCACGATGTTGCCACGTCTGGTTCGTAACCGCAAACGACGCCCCACGGAACCCCGATGTCTTTCCCGAAACCTTTTTTTTTTTTCGCAAGAACAAGTAACAAGGTTTCGGGCTCAGCAAAAAAAAATCAGCATATCATGATGCATAATGCAAATGCTTATGCCTGAATTACGTTTAATGAGATGCTTACTTCAATACATGCTCCAAAATGGCAAAAAAATAACAGTCGTTTTGTATCCTGCACCATTGACGATGTGTGCGATATGTCTATTGACATAGTTTCATGGCTGAAAAGCTTAGGAATTCCGCGCACCAAACTAGAAGATCTTGTAGTTTTTTTTTGTTTTCTAAAGGCACCCCTGCCTAGGCAGCGATGATAAAGACTTCTTCGAGAACAATGATTCGCAATTCTTGGGGATCAAATAAAGCAGGAGAGCGCAAGATTTTTAGGTTGTGCGTCTACGGGTAAATGCGACACCGCCCTTCACGTTATAATTCAAAAGGCATAGCACTTCTAGAAGAATGAACCGATCATATATGCTTGATAGTCGCATAATATTTTCATTAAGGACTGCTGTAAAAGAAACGTCCACTAAAGTGAATGCGAGAGAAGATAAGGTCGACGTACATAGTATTTGCATTTATATGTACTGACATTAAGGCATTGAAGATAATGCACTATTGCACAGTTGCATATTTCGGCATTATACGCATCACTTTAAATTCGTTGTCAGAGGTCCCATTTTTTTATGCAACCTGTACTTATTTTTTCTGAGAAGCGTGGAAGTTCAGGAATCTTGGTAATTCATGAAGAAACAAGTTTTTATTCGTTGAGTTTTTCATTTACTTGCTTTTTTTAACTGCATGCACGCCGACGTCCTCTTCTTCAGCGTTGCGTTTAGTTGTCGCACATTTCTGTCTGCCAAGAGACCGGTTGGGCTAATTACGGTACCTCTAATATAGGAGTCACATTTCCTCCACGTGTCTTCACACGTCATTGAATTGTATAGTTTCTGCGTTTTCTTTCACATGCTAATTCTACCGACTGTATTAATTCTACACCTTCATTTTTCTATTGCTCACTCATGTATATAGTGCCTACATCGTGTTTCCATTATGTAACTGCCCCCCTAGTGTAATGCTCGAATGAGCGGAATAAAGTAAGAAAATAAATAAATAAATAAATAAATAGTGCAGTCTACGGTGCAATGCAGTTACTTGTCGACTATATTTGCACTGCTTACGGCCGTACAGTTAATTTTACCTGCTCTGCGACTAGTTCTAGTTTTTGTTTCGTAGAGAACGATATTTTTATATATTATGTGACTCGCTACGATGCTCTGGAGACACGAAAACGTCATTTTCTGATCAAGGGGTTTGATAGATGCATAATTCAGCACTTACGCCAGGCTCGTGTGAAGTTGCCAAAGAAAAACCTCGCCTTAAAAATTCAAATAGGACTTTTGTTGGTGATCTGCTTAGTGAAATGTCAATTTCTTGGATACCTTGAAATCAATAAAAGTGTCATAACAGTGAAGAAATCCTTTGGCCACTGCAGAGCGGGAGTGAACTTCAAGCGGCAAATTGTGCCATTGAAATATCATAAACGTTCAAGGCTGTCGCCTTAGAGGAGTCGAAGAAAGAAGTTCACTGGCGAGTTAGCGGTAAATTCGAGAAAAATGCGGTAGCATTACGGTGCACCTTTGTTGGAGTCCTCTGTTCGTGATTTAAACCGCCTTGGCCACATTGCAGTGCTTTATTTGGGAGCTCACTCGACACATGTCTTGCCGCCTTCGAGGAGCGAAGCGAAGTGCAACTGAGTACAGTCCGGAGGAGACTGTCTATTGCAATACACATATGCTCTTCTAAGCTTTTCCATCGCCTCTGTACCTCTACCACGTCACCCACTTCCTAGACTTCACACACATATAGTGCTTTTCTTTTACACTTTGACACTTCTAATGCTAACGTATTAAAATTATACAGATCCAGCACACATCCTGGAATTTATGTGAAGCGAAGCTTTCGTGAAGCTCCTAATCAAGTACTGTAAGTTCGCCGATTTTCACTGTGACGTCCCTGCGGCAAAGGAAACTGGCGCGCAACCGTGCTACAGGGTGCGACACACGGGGCGATAATCTCAGAGAATTAGTTGGCGTCGGCACGATAGAAGTTTACCTGCGATTGTGGTCCAATGGTGCAGGCGCACCGATGTTAAGTCCCACCATCGGGCATTCAATTAATTTCTTTTTCAGTATGACCTATTCGATAGGACAACAGCAGCAGCCGCGGTCGGGAAAGTCCGCCAGGGCTTGCAAAAAAACCTCGCTTTAAAAGAATGTTGATAAGACCAAGCAACCGCACTTAACGTGTGACATGTTACCACGTGCATCGAAGTTAGTAATTCGAAGTTTAGTAGTACCTCAATGTTCTTTCTTCAAAGCCTAAAAAGAGCACGACGTGTTCTCAGCTTTCAGGTTTGCCATGCTCGATAAAGCAGCCAGAAATATTTTGGATTAAAATGAATTCACTTACAAGGAGCTACTGTCTGCAGAGTTTTTTTTAGAAAACACAATACGAATACTGCCAACTGGCGCACGTAGTGAGATTTTCTTTAAATAACAATATTAAATGTAAAGATAATGTGTACAGAAATATTATGTACAGATAATATTATGTAGAGATATTATGTGTATGCTCCTATGTTTAGGAGCAAACTCAGAAAGCAACAATACAAGGAGGAAAACTGTGAGCCTTGTAAATAATACCAGCAATACGCAAGGCGCGATATCATGGCTTACAGTTCCGCTTAATCGAATTTCTGCAGCTTTCTTACGCACGTCACTATTGGCACTCGGCAAAAGCTCAGTCAGTTTTTCGTTTTACTCGTGTGTCTTAAAATGGCTATTAAAAAAAAAAGACGAGGAACCTTAAATACAAGGTGCCCATAGTCTATCATCATCATCATCATCGTCATCATCATCAGCCTGGTTACGCCCACTGCAGGGCAAATGCCTCTCCCATACTTCTCCAAGTACCCCGGTCATGTACTAATTGTGGTCATGTTGTCCCTGCAAACTTCTTAATCTCATCCGCTCACCTAACTTACTGCCGCCCTCTGCTATGCTTCCCTTCCCTTGGAATCTATTCCGTAACTCTTCATGACCATCGGTTATCTTCCCTCCTCATTACGTGTCCTGCCCATGCCCCCCCCCCCCCATTTCTTTTTCGTGATTTCAACTAAGATGTCATTAACTCGCGTTTGTTCCCTCACCAAATCTGCCCTTTTCTTATCCCTTAATGTTACACCTATAATTTTTCTTTCCATAGCTCGTTGCGTCGTCCTCAATTTAAGTAGAACCCTTTTCGTAAGCCTCCAGGTTTCTGCCCCGTACATGAGTACTGGTAAGACACAGCTGGGTTATAAACTTTTCTCTTGAGGGATAATGGCAACCTGCTGTTCATGAACTGAGAATGCCTGCCAAACGCACCCCAGCCCATCCTTATTCTTCCGATTACTTCAGTCTCATGATCCGAATCGGCAGTCACTACCTGTCCTAAGTAGATGTATTCCCTTACCACTTCCAGTGCCTCACTACCTATCGTAAACTGCTGTTCTCTTCCGAGACTGCTAAACATTACTTTAGTTTTCTGCAGATTAATTTTTAGACCCACCCTTCGGCTTTGTCTCTCCAGGTCAGTGAGTATGGATTGCAGTTGGTCCCCTGAGTTACTAAGCAAGGCAATATCATCAGCGAATCGCAAGTTACTAAGCTATTCTCCATTAACTCTTATCCCCAATTCTTCCTAGTCCAGGTCTATGAATACCTCCTGTAAACACGCTGTGAATAGCATTGGAGAGATCGTATCTCCCTGCCTGACGCCTTTCTTTATTGGGATTTTGTTGCTTTCTTTATGGAGAACTACGGTGGCTGTGGAGCCGCTATAGATATCTTCCAGTATTTTTACATATGGCTCATCTACACCCTGATTCCGTAATGCCTCCATGACTGCTGAGGTTTCGGCTGAATCAAACGCTTTCTCGTAATCAATGGAAGCTATATATAAGGGTTGGTTATATTCCGCACATTTTTCTATCACCTGATTGATAGTGTGAATATGGTCTATTGTTGAGTAGCCTTTACGGAATCCTGCCTGGTCCTTTGGTTGACGGAAGTCTAAGGTGTTCCTGATTCTATTTGCAATTAACTTAGTGAATACTTTGTAAGCAACGGACAGTAAACTGATCGGTCTATAATTTTTCAGGTCTTTGGCGTCCCCTTTCTTATAGATTAGGATTATGTTAGCGTTTTTTCCGAGATTTTGGTAAGCTCGAAGTCATGAGGCATTGCGTATACAGGGTGGCCAGTTTCTCTAGAACAATCTGCCCACCATCCTTCAACAAATCTGCTGTTACCTGATCCTCCCCAGCTGCCTTCCCCCATTGCATAGCTCCCAAGGCTTTCTTTACTTCTTCCGGCGTTACCTGTGGGACTGCGAATTCCTCTAGACTATACTAACAAAATACCAGAAAATATTTCACAGGGAAAAAGGTAACATGGGTATGTTTAAATACATTTCTGGTTTGCTTGAATATAAGAGAACGCGTTATAAACTTGCAGAAGTGTTCAAAATACCATGATTCATAGCTTACCTTGAGCGTGATCTCAATGGTAAATACAGTGGTAAAAAAGTAGTCGAAGTAATTCAGGATCTGAAAGACAGAAATGTATACACTTCATCGTTGATGGAGCACATGGCGACGTAAAATCAGCAGGTGCACTAAGTTTCATGTAGTGCTGAACGTTCGGAAAATTTCAACACATTTTATTTCTCGTCTGTGATGTCACTAATAGAGTACACTGCAAGCACTCGCCCGCCACTGCACTACGCACATTTCTTTTACTGAGTTCGAAGATTTGCAAACTTCAGAGCGCTGTGGTATGAAGGAACACGAACGTGGATCTTTACGTGATTTAAAACCTAACGTCCCACCCGACGCGTACAAATCCGCTAAATATACTGAGAGCCATACTTAGGCTACTCTCAGTATATTTTTTTCCTGGTACAATATAGAAATTAAATAGTCTGGATAGAGCACAAAAAAGAAAAAACCGGCAGCCAAAGAGGTTGCTAAACAACTTCCTAATGATATTGCATGATGTGCTTGTATAATTGTCTCAGTGTTTAACTCGCGTATAGTGCCTGATTTTTCAGGTTGCGCTTTTCCTTTATCCTTCATTCTGTTTAATACACTCATGATCTTCTTAAGTGCCAACTCTGCAATGTTTCATAATTGAGACGTGGATATCCCACAATGGAAAAATTATAATCAGGCACCGCCACGTGACAGTGCATTGAGTTCAATGTTGCTTATGGTTTGCGCATAGAGCTTCGGATTTTAAAGAGACACTAAAGGCAAACATTAAGTCAAACTAAAGTGACAGATTAGCACTGGAGAATCTTTAAGGCGTCGATATTATCGCGAACCAGCCTTAGTAATCGAGAAATTGATGTAAAAGCACGACACAATCAGAGACTCCCCCGGGACATTCAAGTACTTGTTCCGATGACGAAGGCACTCTTCAGTTAAATTGTGTCACTAGTACTCATCCGCTCTTTATAAAAACATAATTGTATTGCATTATAATATGAGAGAAAATGCTACTTGTCCAGTTCCATTTTATCTTTAGAAGGAACAACTCATGACGCGGGCGGTCGAAAGGTTTTGTTCTCGCTTGACTCTGCGCCGCCCGCACTTTCGTGTTTCAGTAGTTTCATTATCGCGTAGTGCTGCGCGTAATTTTGCTGGCTCGCGAAACTCGCACAAACTGCAAGTAGCAGGCAATTTCACGCCCGTGCCAAGAGCGGGATGCCCGAACGGTCCACGCCACTTGAGCGAGAATAGCTACAGCGGCGAATCCACCGCTCTGTCTTGGCTCGCTACCGCCGTCTCTCGGGTGCCGTTTTACTCACCGACGGGAGCAAATGGTGGTGATGACTTAAGCAACGTCACCACACACGGGTTGGGTGGCGGGAGATTTGAATTTGCGATAGAGGTACGTATTCGGACCCTTCGGATGCAGTGTTCTCGCATAAGAAATCTTTTCCTTGCACGAAACAAACGCTGCGGGGTTTCGAGAATGGTATTCAAACAGTCCACGTCGACTCAGTAATTGCATTTAGCGTCCCTTTGACAGGTGTTCGTGCAGTTTGCCCAGTTCCAGAAAAGGGCACATGCATGTCCCTCAACGTACTCAGCGGAGCAGGCGCGCCCTCAGCGTATGTCTTTCTTCCGAAGAGAACAGGTAGCGCAGCACCACAAGAAAATCTTAATAGATTAAAACAAAATATTTCACTACAAGTGCATCCCCGGGCGCCGAGGTTATGTGCCTCGTCATTCTATCGACGCCGTTGTCAACACCCAGTGGCCCCAGCCTGTGCGCGTAAGCTCCAATGCTGACTATTATATTGCACGTTACGAAATGATTGACAAAAATATTCTTGAGAACGAGAAATTCCTCCAGTTCTCCTCCGCCACAGATACGCCCACACTCCTACTTCTGAGATCCTAGGAAATATGTTACTCGAGGAACACGTTTTTTTTTTTTCAGTACAACACATAAATCAAGCGCGCCAAAACCACCTTTCTGTTTTTGCATTTGTAACTGCATTTAAGCATCAAATGAACGAAAATTAGGGGGAAAAAGAAACTAAACCGTGTGGTTATTTTCACGTGTTTTGTGCGCATCGATTTGGTATGCCTGACATACAGGATTTCAGCTTTAGACAAATTAATTTTTACTGTTTCGTTCACAGTGCTGTCTGTGTATGATTCAAGCACTATTTAAATACTTGGTTTTAATGCAATTTTCTTTAGTTATGCAATAACTAGAATAGCTTAGCCAGAAGCGTTGGAACAGTCAAAGTGCTAACAACAATTTTTGCTTCCCCTTTAATGAAAACCACATGTCAGCCTCAGGAGGGCACCTGAGGATAAAAATAAAAATCGTAATAGAACACCGGCTAAGGTAAAGTGTGTTCAAGTAATAAATACACTTTACCGCACTATAACGTCAGCGTCAATGAAAACAAGCTATGAATACACTGGGTCATAAACGGGTGCGATTACAGGTGGCGTCACAATCGACTTCCCCGTGATGGTTACCTCTGAGCTCCAAAAATGTCTCGCAGGCCACGCTTTTGCTAACTGCATGCGCCGGAATTAATTGTGGTTCCTTGAACACGTTACAGACGCATGTTTTGGACGCCACCTACACGATAATCGGCCAGACAAACAGGTACTGACCGTGTTCCGGTGTGTGTTTGAGCGAAGCGGGTCTTCTGCGGCGAGCATACCACTGCTGACGAGAATGCACACAAGAATGAAGTTGCCAAAGTAACTGTGGTTGATTATCTTGTGGCAGAGGATACGAAATCTGTAGGAGAGTGAGAACACACAGCGTCACAAAAAAAAAAAAAAGACACGTTAGGCTTTCCTTCATAACTAAGCATATCAAGAAATGGGCATGGAGCACGTTCAGCCCCTGATCCTCATATGAAGCCTTTAAAGGCAAGACTAACATAATACATTAAACACTAATAAGTCAAGCCGTTCATGCAGGCTTAATCAGAATGGTATTGATTTACCCGTATCATTGCAACATCGCGTTGTTGTAATTAGAGATCAGTTTTAGCATGCGTTCATTGTTAAGCGAAATACGTGAAGATCCTTATAGTTTAGTAAACGGCTGTTGCTGAAACAAATAGAGCGCTAACTCGTTACCATTTCCTGCAGCTATACTTGCATACTATATGTTATGTTTTAGATGAAAGTGACATATATCGCATGTTCTGTATTACTACTCCTGTAGTGGCTTTTTTCGAGGGAAATCAGTAATAACACACATGCAAACAAACAAATAAACAAAATGGCAAGCAAAGAAAAAGTATTCCCTGTTAATAACATCTCAATATTTGTACGTCGCATGTGTTGTTGAAAGTGAAGCACTGGAACCATTTCGTAACCATTCTTCCCGTTCCTCTTATTAAGGTTCACCGCAAGTTGTAGCTAAAGACGTTCTAGTACTATCCTCGCTAACAGTTGGATAATTCTGTCTGCTGAATGGAAGAAAAGATCCGGGGTGCATAAAGAAATTAGTGATGCATTACTAAAGATGAAGTTTCAAGCCACAGAGAAAGGGTGAAACTGACTCAATCCAAAGAGAAATATGGTGTCATTACTCAAAATTATGGTGCAATTATGAGCATAGCAACGAACTGTGCCCAAAAGTTCCCTAAACTTCAGGAAGTTCTCTGCCTCCCATCGTACGTTTACAGTGACACCCACTGTAAAGCTAGCTGGTATGTGGGGTATGCGAGCCCGGTAAACATGAACTCGCAAGCACAAGGCGTCGCAGAAGACTACTCGCTGTAGCCGCTGTTCGTTCCTCACTAAACGACCGCAGAGTGCACCGTGAACTGTCACCAGTTGGCCTTAAAGCTTGAAGCGCACAGTTTGTTCAACAGTGTCTTCCACAGTACGGCTTGGTATCAAACAGCACTTACCTGTTGTCGTGCGAGAAGATGAAGAAAGAGCTGGCCTTGGGGATGGGCCGGATCTTGGTCTTGATGTTGAGTTCGGACATGCGGCGCGGGCGCGCCGACCTGACGGACTCTTCGTCAGACTCAGCCTCCTCCTCGTCCAGCTCTTCCTCATCCTCCTCGTCTTCTTCGTCTTCCTCGTCTCCAACGTCCTCCTCTTCGTCCCCGTAATCTTCGTCGTCGTCTTCGTCGTCGTCGTCGTCCTCCTCGTCGCTACCGTCATCATCGTCATCGTCGCTTTCCTCTTGGTCAACTGCAGAGGAAAACAAAGGCACGACAAGGAATAAGTGTGAAAAACGAGGGCACCAGGAGAGGATCGCGTTGTTCTCGTTTTTCTGGGCACAGTGGTTTGCGCGCCTGGCCTTTCCTGCCATGATGCAGCTGCCCGCCTGTTGTGTCGATGCTCCTGTGTTGCAGAATGCAATCACAGCTGCAATAACTAAACGTCAAAAAATATGTCCTTCTGTTTTGTACATTGCTTTGGGGGCACTGAAAGTGAGATCGGCTTAAAAAAGAAACAAAATGAGAAACAAGTACATTCATAGCTGTTTCTTTTTCGCATTAGGGATTATTTATTTATTTATTTATTTATTTATTTATTTATTTATTTATTTATTTCAGAATACTGCAGGCCAACACTTATGGCCCATGCAGGAGGGGCTATACAGGGCATGGTAATGCACTGTGACATAAAAAAGAAAAAGGAACAGCAGTTTATGAGATTGCCGCTAATAAACAAGCCAAAAAATGTGTATACACACACACATATACACATTTATACATATATACACATAAACGCACTTATACAGCACTCATTCACTCAAACAAATGCTCTTCTAGAGCTTTACGGAAATTAGGGGACTAGAAAATGGCCCACGGGAGACAGTTCCAGTCGGAAACGGTCCTCGGGAAAAAACTGCGTTCGAAGGTTTCAGTTCTTGCAAACATTGGTTCCAGTAAATGACTTCCTGCGTGGTGTGTTCGTCTAGACGATAGCTGTTTAAGTACTGCGGGATTAGTAAAGGGCGAAGCCTCTCTCGCTGCTTCCCCTAATTTCACAAGCGAGAGTTCGTTACGTGGAACGAAAGCATTCTGTGCTTCCGTGTTAGGGGGGGGGGGCGGAGTGTTAGCACTGAAAACTAAAAAACTCTACAGAAGCCACGACAAACGCTGTTAGAAAAGGAATGGGTAAAAATAACCGCATCTGCAGCTATCGCACTTTGTGCCTGAACAATAAAAACAAGGTCGAGTTGCTTGCGACCCATTCGTGAGACTGCGTCTCGACGGATATCGTCGCCAGGATGTCGACTAGCTGAAAGTGCTAAGTGGACGTAATTCTCGCGGCCCACCGTTTCATGAGCCGGCCGATAGCTAAGCTTTTTAGAGGAGACTGGTCACGCATCGAACGAGACGCGATGGCGGCTTGAAAGCAAACAGACCTGAACGCCCCGCGGTTGTCGTCTGAAACAATCGTGTGATTTTTTTTAACGTTGGCATGAGCGTTCCTGAGGAGCTGAAACCAGACTGTGTTTGCATCGTTGCAATAGAAACTGCGTACGAGGATACACATTTCTCACCGAAACCTGAAAATATCATTGGCCAATTGTCATCCGAGCTCCTTTGGTGCACAAAATATCCTGAGGATGTTTAAAATTGTTTCCGTACGTTCAGCCGACTCTACACTCATTTATAGGAGTTCTATGATTGATTCTAAGTGGGGTTGGGGGGTAAAAAGACAACTTTTGAGCTTACATGCCAATTTCGGCAGGAGGTTTTCTTTCCTTGGAGTTAGAAAATTTAGAAACTTTCATTACGCTGCCATAAATAGAAAAAGAAGTAGTTATGCATGTGTTATGGAGCAAATGAGTGTGTCACATTAGTAAAACGATTTTAAAAATCGCAAGGTTAGATAAAATTTTTATGAATAAATATCTTCCAGACGCCCTATATACTTAGTGGATAAGGCCAGCTACTTGCAATTTTGTACCATCTTCTGTAAAAAAACGCATGAATTGAAAACTAAGGTTGTTTATTTGTTGTTACCGTGATCAAGAAATGTATACATTTTACTCGATAGAAGAACGTCATTTATACGTTCCCAAAGACATTATTTGGTGTTAACCTTCGACGGAGAAAGCACTGCAAGCTCAAATGTTCTGAATTCTTTTATCTGAAGCTATAAGCCAAAGGTGGAAGTTCCTCCAACGAAATGTACGGCCTTTTAAATCTGCCTACAATATATGAAGATCAAAATAAATCGCTCACATTCGTCTTGACCACTCTCCGCTGCTTCTCTTAGCGATCAAGGCTAATTCTTTCGCCAAGTTCCGTTTATCTATATGGATAGGCCATGATGGCACAATCAACGTTTTACCTCAGGTTCAAAGCAAAACGCTTCTTACAAAAGGGAAAGTTGCACTCCACCTGAAATAAGTCACCGTAATTACATCGCTCGCATATTATATCTTGTTTAGGTTCAAAATATTGTTGTGCCCTCTTCTCACCTGGGTTTTTCGCGCTCCCATCGTCAGCACTTGTGTCTTCTACAGTAATTTGTACTTGTGTCTGAAAAAGAAAGCAAGGTCCAGTTGAGCCGACTAAGACGTGGTTGAGTTGCAACTCTGCGAACACGTAGGACAGTTTAATTACCTTGTCTTGTTTTTCCTTAGATCTGAAATAAAGACAAAACGCTTATTGTCAGCTCTAGTAAAATATTCTGCAGCACTCATAAAACTAGAAAGCAAATTATTAAGCTCACCATTTCCGTTAATGGCTACGTTTTAACTATTACAACTCGGCATATAAACAACTTGTTGACTCTGTCATATCCAGGGCACTGCAGCAGAAACACAGTTTAACCTCACAGAGCCCGGACACCATTCCGTACGTCAGAGAAAAGCAAAATTACTTGCTCACACGTATTTCTGGCCACGGAAACTATATTGGTGTGAAGAAAACAGCAAAATGATAATCGAGTAAAAGTTAATTAGTATGGTAATTACTTAATTAGTAATTCATTTGCTGAAATATTCACAATCGACAACTCACTCCAGATCATCAAAAACCCTAATATGGGCTTTACATTGGTTTTACTGCACTAAATCAGTTTTCAGGCATCAAATTCAGCGAACCAAAATGATATATTGGGCTTTGTATATTGGGCTTTGTATATATTGGGCTTTGGGTATAAGGCAACAGCGTTGAGCTATCAAAGTAGGGTACCAAGTATGAAATGCGACTTCGCTAGTACAGATGTAACCAATTCGATTTTTGGCTTCCATCTATAGAAATATTTCTACGCTTCTGCTGTGGAAGCCCACCCTCTCGTACGAAAATTGAGTGCAGTATTTTTGCACTTTCTTCGTAACAAATCATTTTGATTTCTGCGAACACCGCCTAACATCTTCATTCAGTTATTCAGAGAGCAAACATGCTTTCACTGTAATCAACACCAGTAGACCGAAAAACTAGGCACTTCACAAAACAGCTCGCTCTATTAGCCACAATTTTAAAACCTGACCATTAACCTAACCTCGGTGCAACGGCATCGTCTATGTAGGAAAAATAAAAATTTCACTCAAATGAAGAATTGTAGAAATTCGTAGGAACGGCTGGACAACGGCTGCTTTAAGGCCAACTGCAACAAAATTTTCGACCGCGTAGAAAGCCCTGTTTCAGATCATATAGACATGCGGCAACCTCTGTGCAAAATCTTACTCTAGAAATAAAGTTTGTTGCGTAACAAAGAGCTCGCAAAAATCAATGCTTTTTCATGCCGAAACTGAAGAAAACGCCGCCATTATCACTCGGCGGATGTGACGTACAGTGTAGAATGTGGAGAACCAGCGCCCATTCTGTCTACTTTCCTTGCCTGTGCTCCGTTCCGGTGCATTACAAAACGTGTCCAGCACGTCTGCTAGCCACAGAGTTAGTATACTTTGCTAACTGCTTCGTGCGCTGTGACAATACCGTAGCGCATCCGCGATGTTCCTTTGATTCGGAGTATATTTCCCGAGTCTAGCCGGGTTTTTTTTCTGTCTGCTGTCTGCTAGCAGGGCCTCGATGCGTTCTGCCTCCGCTCGAAGACGAGCGCATTCGGGTGGCCATGTCCGGCTTAATGCGGACGAGATCCACTCGTGGCGCAGTTACATCGGCGACGATTTGACGCTCTACAGTCTAGTGTGGCTGGCGCGGGAATAGAACACGTCCTATCGCACGCCGGCGCAGCTGGAACAGGCCGCATGGCGCGCTAGCTTGGCGACCGAGTTCACTGAAGCGAGCGTGCTGCGTTTGCGTCTTCGCACTTGGTCGCTAGCGCTGCGGCAACAGCTGATCGCCGCGCTGCTGCGGATCACGTTTAAAATGTCGGCTACAATTTTAGCGATCTTAACCCCTCCGGCATGATGTATCCGACTTCACCTGCCGCTTCCTAGCACGCTCGAAGCGCAGGACTCGCCGACCGATCAGACAATTACTGCCATCTAGAGCAAAGGATGATAAGTAATGAGGCTTGGCACGGCCGGGATAGAAGTGTTCGGTGCTAAGCGTGCGCAAACGCGCGGCCAGAGAGGCTTGACTGGGGCCGCGATAGTGCTTCGCCCATTTCGCTCTGGCAGCATTGCATTATTGCATGACTTGCCGCCGCATCTACGCCATGGCCGCCGCGTCGCCTTCCGCTTCGTGACAAATGCAGCACGCGATTCCTGCTCGTTCCTGGCGCTGTACCAGAAAGGATTTCCTTCGTCTGCTTCGGCGTGTCCCATGTACAGACCCACTAAATATCTTGAAGAGATGATGCACTACAGGAATTGATCACTCGAGAAATCCGCCCTTGAACGCAACTTACCTTTGGTTTTCGTGCCCCATCGCGGCACCCAGAAAGCGTTTGCCAAGCAGATCTGGATGGGTAAGTGAGTGTGCTCTTGAAATGTAGCTTGTGCAGCTTCGTCAACTGCAGTTTGCATGCTTTGTGCGCGTTAGCTTGTCCACGTCACACTCGCCTGCAGCGCTGTGGTGCACACTGTCGCTCTGAAAGCTGGGGCAGGAAATATGTGTTCGGCCTTCGTCTAATGTGCGTTTGTTGTGTACTGCACAGCCGTTTCTCGTGTTCGAGTACGTACTTGAGCACGCGACGACCACGCAACGCATCGGCATTCTTGCACAAGCTCAAATCACGAACGACACAGAGACAACGCACGCCGAGAGAGGCGCCCGTGAACTCGCAGATGACGAGCGGGCAATGCGCCTGGGCGTAACAAGGCGCAATTGGGAGATGAACAGTCGCGTGCGGTTCTCCAATATGCGCCATGTACGCATCGCTACCGCTTCGTCGCCAGGTGCACGCGTCGTCTGCAAAGGCGCTATTTAATAGCTGCCAATAACAAAATTAGGCGATTGCCAGCTCTGCGGCTTCGCCAACATTACTTTGATAGTGTACGCTAAGCATTTGCGGTCAATTTAGCCCGAGTGAAATTTCGTTGCACTTGGCCTTTAGGCGGCAGTTTACAGTCAACTGTCGATATAAACTTGACAACTTTATATTTTCCAGCATAAGGTCAATATTCCTAAAAATGAAGGGAATATCCTAGAATTGAATACGGTGGAACAAAATAGTCAGTTCTTGTCAGATATTTTTTGCATATTCACGAACCAATCCACAGTGCTGTGTCCGAGGAAGCTACGACCAGGCTTTCCTTTTATTAGCTTAAGAAGGAGCCACTCAATCACTACTTTGTTCGAAGGCTCTGGTCATAAAGGAATTTCACATGGGAAGAACGAAGTGTCCATGACCATGAATATTTCATTAACAGCGGTATTTGAAGAAGTTCACTGGCCAGTATAATAGCCAAAGGTCGCGAGTAGATTTCTTTCACGACATGTTCACGCACATTTGTCGTTCACTGCATTCCTCAGTAAACACATCCATGTGCCCTCATTCTCAAATATGGACCTGGTCCTACAGCAGCTGATACTGTGCTGCAGCGCTCGCGTTTTGTCGATGTCAATAGTTACAGGTAAGTTGAATGGCGACAGTGAACAAGACAGCTAATTGACAGGGACCTCATGACATCACCGGCTATCCTGCGGAATCGTTTTACTTATGTGTGAGAAATTAAGGGTGCAGTAAAGAGAGCCAAAACCTCCTGTTTAACTGCCGCGAAGCCGCTTGCTGGTGAATCAATATTTCTTCAGTATTTTGCTCAGAACAGTAGTGCCGCTCGAATTTAGCGATGCCAACTAGGTTCAATGGTGAGGCCCAGTGCTTAATCTTCGTCCTTCTGCCGGCAGTAACCGATAATCGGAGACTGGCGCCGCTACTGCATAGAAGTAGCTGCCATCGCAGCCTCAGCCGTTCGCTCCGTCCAGCAAGCAAGAACAACGATCTGTCATCACGTAAAAATCACATCAAAGTCGTGCAGTTGTTCGCAGAAACACCTGACGCAATAAAGTTAAGTTGTGCAACAGCGACTCTAGTGATTACTGATTTCTAGGGACCTGCTGGCGTTGCTATTTGTGCTTGTTGTATAAGAGCAGAAAACGCGACACGTTCCGCACGAGAACAAAGAAAGAAAGAGCGAGGGATCAGTATATCGCATTGATTGTTTTTTTTTTTTTACCTTGTCGGAAACACTTAAAGTTTTCGGTTCAGCTAGGTAACTTTTAATAAAGGGAAAATCAGACACCCGCCCGTTCGTAAGCAATTGCTGCAAAGGAAACTCATACGGCTTCCTCGAAAGAAAAGCCTCGCAGTTGAAGAAAAACTACGTCAGATTACGTCAAACTGTTGCCTTTGCTTCGAGTTGTTGACAAATTCGACTTCGCCACGCCATCTGCTAGCCGCCTCGTTAGCTCAGATGTTAGAGCGGCTGCCCCGGAAAGGCAGCGCTCCCGGGTTCGAGTGCCGGACCAGGACGAATTTTTCTTCAACTGCGAGGCTTCCTTTTTTTTTTTTCGAGGAACCCGTATGGGTTTCCTTTGTAGCAATTGCTACGAACGAGTGAATGTCTGATTTTTCACTTTATTAATTACTTCTCTCTACCTTGCGGGTTTCCGCAGGGCTCACACCTAAAACTAGGCAACTTTTGTTCATACGACATCCGCGGAACTATTACAGCGTCCTAAGAAGCCGTCCACCAAACATCTGCAGCGTGCTGTATGGCGCCCTCACATCTTGATGAGCGGCGCGTGGTTCATGTGGCCGGCCAGGGCGTCAGCCTTGTCCGACGGCGGGTGACCCCCGTTGTTCGCGCCCCTTCCCGCATCGTTCGAGGCCTCGTCCTGGCTGGCCCCGCCGTTGTTCTGTTCGGCGTCCCGCTGCTGCCGCTGCTGCTGACGCCGCTTGCGCTCGCGCCGGCGCCGCCGCCTACGCCGCCGCCTCAGGCGCCGCTTCCGCTCCTGGCGGAGCCGCTTGCGCCGCTCTTCCTCGTCTTCCTCGGCGCCTTCCTCCTCTTCCTCTTCCTCCTGCAGAGCGAGAGTGAGTCCAGTGTTCGTTTCCCGTTATGTACTTTGCAATATTTCCTGTTGGGCTAGCTGGCGAAACATTTATTAGAAGGCTGGCGCGAGCAGACACAATAACATTCAAAAGAAGATGATATACTTGATTGACGGAAGCTTTGAACAACCCGACAGTTTCTAAGGAACAATAAGCAACAAAATGCGCGCTTTTTCGTAGAGCTTAATGAAAGCAACCAAAGTGATATGCCGTCGTCGTTGCCTTTCTTGGAGAAAGACTGATGTCGAATGCAGTGAGTGAGCTTTCAGCCAAAGCAATGATAACAACACACTTTCTTCGGTCACAAACGAAACTATGAGAGGTCGCAGCCATGACGACTATGGCATGCGATAATGGTGATAGGCAGCTACATTTGGCATATCAAGTTAAGCTTCTTTTTCCCTTCCCAACCTCTACTCATTTTGTGCGAAACGCCCAATTTTTAGCCAATCCCTCACGGTGGATACGTGCCACTTGCGCGAAGAAACAACACCAGCAGCCACAATATGAAGCGATGAGCAGTAGTGAGACAAGAAATGTCGTAGAAGCCAATATTTGGAAAAGGAGATCTCTACGTCAGGACAAGTTCCCTTGTCCAAACGATGGCTACAGCGACATTCCTTTTTTTTTTTTTTTGCTACTGCTAATCTTCCTGTGAACTCCTAGCTTATTTGAAATTTGTATATAAGGCGTTCCCCCTGCCTTTCATGACTTCTATTTATCTCTCTCGCGATGTATGTATGTATAAGCCGTTCATAAAGGCAAACCAACCAACCAACCAACCAACCAATTACCATGTTACCACCGTGTCCACGCAGAGCAGGCCGCGACAGAGCCACCTGCAACACTCCGTGAACACTGTTTTAATAAAAGAGCGTCCAACCAACCAACCAACTAATTACCATCTTACCACCGTGTCCATGCACAGCAGGCCGCGACAAAGTCAACTGCAATGCTCCTTGAACACTGTTTTAATAAAAGAGCATAACTCTTGCTCCCGGGTTGCGGCAACGATGCTATTTTGGGAGAAATCACACAAGAGCATTCGTACTCAACTTTATTGTAAACATTACACACGACTACTCATGTCGGATGGCACGAAAACTTTGCGACGTCGCTATCCGATGCGACCGGCAGTAGCTTCACGCTCAAATGTGTAAGCGTACAAAACACTACACTGGTTTCACTTAAATTTGCAGCGTAAGCAATAATATTCAAAATGAGCATGTAACCATGTCATTTAGCAATTTTTTCCCATTTCTGTCATAAGTTAAATGATAATCTGTTATCACACTGGTCAACTAAATGAATGCTCGCACCTATGACTTAATCAGGCATGATATTATTATTCTTAGGATTTTTGTTTCATTCTCTGTGACAAAATCGACAGCTTTTGGGCAGCGAAATGGTTACAGCGTCGGCTTGTTGCCCTTGGGTATCATAGCTCAAATCCCACTCACGGACACGTTCAAGCTTTTATTTAAAAAGCCTGAACAAAAGATGTACCTACCACCAAGTACAGTGGTTTAGCGGAAATAATGTTGCTAATTGAAACGGATATGCTTGCGAACCTTTCCTTATATGTCCTTATTGGCCTGGTGAGCTCTAATAAAGTACAAGTGGTGTAAAGTGCTGAAGAAGTTAGGCGCCCAATCTATGAATGACTTTGCTACTGTATTCATTGTTCGTGACGTGATTTATTCGCTGATAAAGTAACTTTGCTGAATTCAGAACAGGAGAGATGACCCAGTGGGTAATGAATTTTCAAATTGGGTACTCGTTGATAGACTGATTGAGTCATTGAATTATTGGTTGGCTCATTGATTGGTTGATTCATTGATTGATTAATTTTGTACGTTCGAAGAGAACACGGCCTATTAGGACAGCTTTTGTGAAGCGCTTGCAGTTCATTAGGGCACCTTGTTTCTTCAGTGCGCAAACTTCATCCATTCCGAGTCGCCCACATTAAGTATTACCCGATCTCTATCCTGTTATACTTCACAAAGTAATCTTGGAAAACAAAATTTCTTTCAGGCCATCAAACTCCAGGAAGTTCTACAGATGGCGCTGATCAAGGAGAAACGTACAGGTAGCAATATCAACATGGCAGGGTCTATTTGAGACGTTTCTAATAAAACTATTCATTTTCGCACATCCGTGTATGCTGATGTCGGCTTGAAGGGCCCTTCTCCAGGGCGCATGTAAATTTCAGCTATACACTGCAAGCTCTAAAATGCCGCTTGTTGATCACTTAAGCAAAATCATTTTTTCACACCGGTCCAGTGATGGGGAGGTAGAACAAATTTAATGTCCTGTTACCATATACCGCCAGGAAGCGAGCGCGTCTGGCGACAAAGACACTTTTTCTCGTCCTCGGACAGTGCGCTCAAGCGATCCCCTCCTTCTTCTATCCATAAACAGAAGGACCCAGCTGGGCTCACGTGAGAAGGCCCACCTGCTCCTCTTTCTCCAGTTTTTTTTTTTTTTTTTATCGCTGCGTGGCGCATTTCCGGTGGCGGTGTTGCGCGTTGCGTATTGGACGATTTAGCGAAGTAACGTGTCCTGGTGAGCGACGCTACAGTGCTGTGTTTTAAGTCGTAGTTGAACTACTTTTCTTGCGGCGCGCAGCGCTGTAATACTTTTCAGACACAATTGTCAACGCGTCAAGTGGCCGCTGCGCTTGTCTGTTTAAAATAGCCATCTCAGGCTAGAGGTCATTTACCAATGCTACCACACGCATGATAAGGCGCTACTGTACTCAAGTTTAAATAAAGTACGAGTTGCTCTGGCAGAAAGGAAGACTCACCTTTTCTATGGCAGTGAGGCTTTCAGCGTCAGCCAGGTTGTCTACTGCGATGGCCAAGAATACGTTGAGCAATATGTCTTCATTACAACGTGCAGTCAAGGAAAGCTCAGTTCGCGAAATAGAAGCGAATTTGGGCTCAGGCAAAGCGCGAAGTCAATGTCACGCCAAGGCTGAAGATGGTAAATGTGGAAGTCCGCATTTGACGCTTTAAAGAATAGTGTCTACTGCCGCACGGTGTTTTGGTGCAGGCGCTGTGCCAGGCCACTTTCTCTTTGTCCCCTAAACACTCGCCTTTTTTTTACCAAATGTATATAAGCCTTATTCGTTTCTCTCTGATGCTGCGTGTTCTTTTTTCGCAGATGATGCTGCATTGTAATATTTGGTCGGCAATCGTCGGCACCTTCCTGCCAAGCAGGGGGGTCATGGTGGTCACAGGAAGCACTGTAAAAGTGTATATAAATTCAATTAATAAGGTAATTCACTATACTGTGTACCTTTGGAACGTACGCTGTTTCCTCGTAGCTCACGGACAGCGACGTGCGGCAAAACAGGCAGGCATGTATATTTTTGTTAGGGGGGGGGGGGAGGGTAAAGCTGGATTTGTCGCCCATTGCTCAGTGAGTCAAGCACGAAGGAAGTATAGAGATTGCTTGTACTTAATGTTGGCAGAAAAGAATGAACAACGAGCAACACTTCCTGTGTTGCCAGCACCCGACCTTAAGCGCACATCGATGCTCCCATAAAGGATACAGTTGCCGCAAATGAAAAGAATAATGAAGTAGATGCAGGCCATCCCGCCGAGAGAGCCAACACCGCCGAAGGCTTTGATGCCGTCGTACATCACTACGTTCCAGTCCTCACCGGTCAGGATCTGCGGCAGAACAACGCATCACGGGTATGCTTGAGCACGTAGACTGCAGGAGCCTAGCTGCAACAAATGATCCGCAGCGAATTCTGCGCGTTCAGTATCAAAAGGCTGCGTGTACTCGGTAAGTATTATTATGTTCGTAACGTTTGGCAAAGGAATAAACTATGCCCCTCTGACACGACTCTAAAAAGCAGGACATACATGCTGGACCCGACTATCAGCTGTTTGCCTTATTTTTCTTTTTCTGCAACAACGTTTCTACATACGTGAAGTAACAAAAGCTTTCCGTATGAACGGCGGTGTGCAAACCGTTGTTCTGCATATAAATACGTGCACACTGCATCAATATCGAAGGAAATATTCCGAGTTATAACACCATGTATTGTAAACTTGTAAGTCAAAGCTTTACTGACATATTTGCAGTATAGTTCCCTCAATGAAAAATTGCCCTCTTTAAACCTCTTTATCTCACTGTGGGAAGAAGGAAAAGTACGGTTTGTAAACCACTCTTTTTTTTTTTTTGCTCGCATTCCGGCACATGTACCAACAAGTGCGATAATGTTAAGGCAAACCATCTATCGCACTCCGTGACACTATTTTTGATGTATAAATTGAAATTACCTGCTTCAATGTCCTCTAGCGACGCGGAAGCTACAGAAGGTGAATTTTGGCCGCGTGGTATACTGGAACACATCGCCTAAATGCAAGTGCACGGACGTTCTCGCATTACGGCCCCACCACAACGCAAGCGCCCAGCCGGGAATCGAAGCCGTGGCCTGGTGCACAGCAACAAAATGCCATAGCCAATGAACCACCGCGACGGGCACACAAGCAATCTGATAACCGATCGAGAATAAAATACGTGATCGTTAACTCAATGCTCGTCCTCCTTTCATCATTCGTCGTCAGCATTGTTCTTGACATCACACGTTAACGTATTACCAATGTCACCCTTGGGTACTTCACTGCTGCATCGACTATCTTTCGGCTTTGAGCTATGGCAAAAGAAAACACGAATAAGCTTTACATAATCGTGGTAGGCCAGCTTTGTGGTACGCCGCTCGTGCGCGCCATCCACCTGCCCTTCTTTGGTTACGAAGCACTGTAAACTTAGTAAAGATAACAAAGAAAGGAAAAGACAAAGGCTACGTCCATTATGCGACATGGCGGAGGAAATCGAGTGATTCACCTGGAATACGGTGAGCAGAGCCTGCCAGAAGGTATCGAAATTGCTTCGCGGCTTGTCTTCGGTGCGGCGGTTGAATCTGCCGCCGAACACCTGCATTCCGAGCAGAGCGAATATCACGATGAACAGGAACAACAGCAGCAGCAGGCTGGCAATCGACCGCATCGAGTTGATCAGAGACGCCACCAGGTTCCGAAGCGACGCCCAATACCTGTCACGGGGCGGGAGGGGAGAAAGCGCGATGCCAGCCAGGTCAGTGCCAGTGCAGAGACAGCGACGCCCTTGCTCAGTTTGTGGCTGTTTTGTGAGCGAAATTTTTCGTTAGGAAAAATATCGCCAAATTCTGCCGCCTGCCGTAGATGACATGTTTTCTCCTACAAGTCCATGATATCTCCGACGCCGCTGCTCACCTGAGCGCGTTTACATGAACTCGACACCTCCCGGTTTCCTCTTTTTTGCAACGTAAATGACTGCATTAAAGATCGATTTAAACATGGATTGCGGCGCGCGCCTTCAGCTGTTGGAGGTACCTTGACCATAGTTAGTTGCTCCCTTCGTATTTCTCGTTGGAAAAGAAGGATTAAGGATTCCTGCGGGTTGCAGGGAGGCTACCGAAGCTAAGCTGAGTTCGCATGCCACCGCTTTTAACTTCATCGCTTCTGTGCGCGTCTCTCAGTCTCTGTCACTCCTCGTCATATACAAAACCTGCTGTAACATATCTAGCCTGCAGCAAGGCAAACTTCTGCACTTAGAAATTTTTCTCTGTTTTTTTAAATATGTATATATAAAGAGATGATGACGACACTCAGAAGTTCGAGCTGCTCCTGTGCTTCAGAGTGTGATGAGAAGAAAGAAAAACACTATGCTAAATATAACTTCATGGTGACACTCAAAGAACACAAAGTCAAGGGCCTATGCGAACAATCTGCACAAACACTCATTTTCAGAAAAGATACTGTTCATAGTTATGCGGCAGAAGGCGAAGAAAAGAAACATCCTTATTGCCACCAAAAATGTCAGTAGTATCTCTCAAAAGTCACACTCACGAGGTCGTGAACATCAAATGTTTGTAAATATTTCAAAGTGACTCGCCAAATGCGATCTCCTATGTGGTTTTCTCGTCAAATGTATTTATTGACGTAGCAAAACACTGTTTTCAAAAGCAAATGAAATGTATGATGGCGTTTTCACATAACCATTCAAAAAGGACGTTTCCGAAAACCGCGGCAGCCATAGAGGAAGTCGATAAAAAAATATTGGCACGGTGTAGCATTTTAACTCACAAGCTACCATGTATTAACCATTGACCATTTATTAACCATTGACAATTTGTTTTCAAAAGCGTTTCGCAAATGTAGAAGGAGAAGAAGAAGAAGCGGAGCAGTGCAGACGTTCGTCTCATGGGCTCCGTAGATTCTGACCCTCACGGACTATCTCGACCCACCGGGCCGCCAACTTTTGAGTTGGATCTGAGAGAGCTCGCAAGCTGGATCACCCGGACACCGATTTCAAGACGATAGGACCATTTTTTGGCAAATTACCGGACTTTGGCGGGAAACGCTCGCCGCTAAGCCTACCGAGGTTTAGCACGACTACGGGCGTTTGCGGGCAGCCAGGCCCGCTCAGCGACAGCGATGCAGCCTGGACCCGACTCCCGCTCCACGAAATATACGAATTTTGAGCCATCGGCGAGTAGACTAGCCCAGAATTTGCTGGAAGCACAAAAGATGGACGACGACCACCTCGGCACCTCCGACTCCGAGAATTCGGCGGACGGGGAGATCGAGGACTCCGCCATGCAGGAGCAGCAAGACACTCACAAATCAGACGAAGCAAATTGGAAATTGGTCATGACCAAATGCCAAAAGAAGCAACAGAGGAACAACGGACGGAACGCCGCCAGCGCCGGGAATTCCCCGGCCGCTCAAGGCGACCTCGGAGGGTAATCTCCGGCCCGTCCGCTGACAGCTGGCGCGCCAGCTTCTGGCGCGCTGAATAAAGACGGGAAAGGAGCGCAGCGGAGGCTGCCCCCGCTCCCCAGAGACGATTTCAAGATTATTTTGCGACCGCGGGGACTCGTAGTCAAGTCGCTCCAGCAATTTCAAGTGGCCCAGGCCGTAGCCGCGGCATGCAGCAACAAGTTCGAGGGAAGAGACCTGATCACCAGGCTCCGCACAGGATCAAACATAATAATCGTGAGCACGCCGAACGAGGAGGCCGCCCCGCTCGCGAGGCGCATCACTAGCCTCACGATCGAGGGGCGCTCATACGACGTGAACGCTTACGTGGCCCGCACCGGAAAACACCCGGCGTGGCGTGATACACGGAGTGGACCCCGGAGCGACACCGGAGGAACTGAAAGCCGACTTGTGGACGCGCACACACGGTGTGACCATCCACAGCGCCCGTAGACTAGGCGAGGCCAAGACGGTCGTCATCACCTTTGACGGATCCATCACACCGAAACACGTCATCTACTGCGGAGCCGAGTACAAGTGCTACCCGTACCGGCCCACAAGACAAATCTGCTACGTTTGCGGCCAAGAAGGTCACCGCTACGACGTGTGCCCCCCACCGGACGCCAAGGCTTGCAAACAGTGCGGGATGCAGAACCCGCCAAAGGATGACCTGTGTACCCCGAGATGCCTGATCTGCGGAGGCAACCACGCTACCGAATCGAGGGAGTGCCAAGACCGACTAAAGAAAGCCAGGGACCTGCGAGGCAAGGCCAACGGCGGCAACAACGGCGGCGGACGCGAGAGCAGACGTCGCAGCCGGGACGACCGCGGCAAGAAGCCGATGTGGTTCAGCTCAGAGGGGGAGACCTCGCGGAGCCGTTCAAGATCTCGGGCGTCGCGGAGCCGTTCACGGAGCCGGTTACGGTCCTTCCCGCCCCTGCCGCCCCTGGCCATTAAGGGAGGGAGCCAGCTGCAGCAGCAGCAGAAGAGGAAGAAGATGAAGAAGAAGCGTACCCGAAAGAGCGGCGGCGTTAAGGTGAGCTGGGGAGCCGAAAACCCCTGGTTTGCTCCGCACTCGGGTGGGGTAGCTAACGAAAAGAACAAAAACAGCAACCGCGAACGGCCTAGACAGGAGGACTCGGAGAAAATAGCGCTGAGACGCGAATTCGAGCTATCACGCGCTAGGCAGAAAGAGCTAGAACGCCAAATAGCAGAGCTAACATTATAAGATATGAAGACGCCAAATAGACACACGCAAGAGAAGAGAACTTTGTGTGTGTCTCTTTATTTGGCGTCTTCATATCTTATAATGCACAGCTACCCACTAGCCCAACAAGAAGTGCTTTTAAGCAGAGCTAACGAAGGCAGTGCGAGACCTTAGGTCGAACAGCCCTCCGCAGCCACAAACCGTACAAACCCAAGCCCCATGGCAAGCAGGCAACGAGGATTTCGCCAAGTTTAAAGCAGAGATTCAGCAAATGATGCAGCAGATGATGCAGCAACAGCAGCAACAAATGCAGCAAGTGCAATAACAAGTCACAGAGCTCCGGAGCAGCACCTGCAAGCAGACGTTTACCGAGAACACTAGAGAGAAGGCCTACCACCGCCCCGCACTGGCATCCCTCGCCGACATATCCGCAAACAACACCGAGGCTTAAACATGGCCAGTACAACTTTAAGCAAGCAAGAAACCTTAGCTATATGGCAATGGAACTGCATAGGCTACCGTAAGAAGCAGGGCCTCCTCCAACAATACATTCACACACAACAAACACCGCCCGACATCATATCGCTTCAAGAGACGGGCACGATACCAACACTCGCAGGATACACGTGTTACGAGACTCAAGAGAAAGGAAGAACGGCAACCCTAGTCAGCAAGTCACTCATCGCCATAAGTCATGACAGGATAGCCGACACCGATGTAGAGCACGTGATCGTAGAATTTATACCAAAGAAGAAAAGAAAGAGCGGCAGTATCTTCTTGTAAGTGCATACAGCCCTCCGAAACAGGGGAAGCGAAAATTCTACGAGCTTTTCCATGGCGCACGCAAACTAGCGAAAGACAGCACGCTAATCATCCTAGGAGACTTTAACGCCATGGACAAAAGCTGGGGATATAAACAACAAACCCAAAAGGCAAAACGCTAGCGGAGGCTGCAGAGAACACCGACTGCAACCTCCTCATAGACCCAGACACTCCAACCAGAATCGGAACCAGCGTTAGTACCGACAGCTGCCCCAACCTCACGTTCATACAAGGAGCGGAACAAGCAGTGTGGAAGAACCTGTTAGAGAGAACCTGGGTAGTGACCACTACATACTCAAGACGCAAGTAACTTCGGGCAGGCTAAGGCGTCACCTGGGATCGGCAAAAATTACGTACTGGAGCGCTTTTCGACAGGCATGCGATAGGAATCTCGCCGAGAACGGGATCCAATTAATATAAGAGTGGGGGAAAATGCTCAATGAAAAACAGCGCCAGTACACCAAAGAAATAGCGCGAACGACGCAGACGCCCGAGGTAGACGCCAGACTGCTCAAGCTGTGGGCAGCTAGACGCGGGCTCACCAAGAGATGGAAGAAAGAAAACAACAGGAAGCTAAAGATAAAGACCGCAGAAGTCACAGCGAAAGCAGAGGAGTACGCGGCGCAATTGACAAGGCAAAATTGGCAGCAATTCAGCGACTCCCCCAACGGAACTTTGAACACAGCGAGGGCGTAGCATATTCTCAAGGTTCTCAGAGATCCGACCAAGACCAAGGCAGAAAACAACAAAACCATCTACCGGTTCATCCACAAACTCGAGGGACCAGACTCAGAACTCCTGGAGAAGGTATGCGTTAAGTGCTTCGGGGACACGAACCCAGCAGCTTACACAAAGCGCTACCGGGGATGAGAAAAAGTTAACTTGGACAGACCCATCAGGCGAGAAGAGGTCTACGCAGCGATTCGAAACACAACCAGAAACACGGCCGTGGGTGCAGACAAGATCAATAACGCACTCATCCGCAACCTCAGTGAAGAGTTAATCGCAGAATTAACCGACTTTCTCAACAAACACTGGGAAGCTGAGACGGTCCCCGAGGAGTGGAAGCGTGCGGAGGTAGTCATGACTCCTAAACCGGGCAAAAAACTTCAAATTCAGAGCCTCAGACCGATCTCGCTCACATCGTGTCTGGGAAAACTGTACGAACGAGTGGTGACTCCGAGACTATGAGACTACAAGAGTACATGGAGGACAATGAACTGTATCCGCACAACATGTTTGGCTTCAGAGCAAAATTATGGACCCAAGACTTACTGCTTAAAATCAAAGAAGGAGTACTCGGGAACGTCCCAA
This sequence comes from Dermacentor variabilis, assembly GCF_050947875.1. Classification (NCBI taxonomy): domain Eukaryota; kingdom Metazoa; phylum Arthropoda; class Arachnida; order Ixodida; family Ixodidae; genus Dermacentor; species Dermacentor variabilis. Next base: position 25,863,793 of record NC_134576.1, on the reverse strand, counting down.
GGAGCGGGGAGACTACAATAATGGCATTGGATATCAAGGGGGCTTTTGACAATGTAAGCCACGAGGCTATCCTCACGGGCATGAACGACTCTGCGAGAGGAGAGTCTATGGCTACGTCAAAGCCTTCCTTTCAAACAGAACGGCAACGATTGGCCTGGGAGAGCTCCGATCAGAGAAGTTCCTTACTCCAAACAAAGGGACGCCTCAAGGGTCGGTCATCTCCCCCACGCTTTTCAACATAGCCATGATTGATTTGGCAAAACAGTTAAAAGAAATCGACGGCATACACCATGCCATGTATACCGACGACATCACCATCTGGGTTAACACAGGCTCGCTGTTTGTGCCCAGGATCCCCTGTTTGTGCCCAGTGATGTGCGTGTGTTTCCGACAAAGCTCCCTTCGGAGGGAAAGGGCAACAAACCTCCGGATTGGTGGGACCTGAGGTCATCCGTCTCCTGACGCAGCATTGGGGGAGGCGACAGAACAATGACCACGCAGGGGATAAAAAGAGCGACGTGATCGGGTACTGCAACTTCTTCATGAACTTTTTTCTCTGTACTCTTTGAAACTTGTAGGTATGTAATATAAACTCGTGTATGTGAAACGTCTTGAATATCAGGACCCAGCCCCCCAAGTTCCCTTTCTCCTCCACGAGCAAAGTACATTTCACTTCTTAGGACCCCCAGTCGCAAAGGCCAGCAAAGCGACAGCCTATCTGATTTCTGCGTGTAGCTGACGGTCTTCCACTTTACCCACGTTACCTTTATTGCGATGCCAATTATATGGACACTCCAAGCGCATTTCTGACGTCGGCGTCACCGTGACCTTCCGTATAAAGTCCAAGGACGATAAAATTTTCGCCGCGCGCCTAATGGTGTATGTGTCAGTGCAAACGTGCGAGTGTGCGCATCTCGCTTTCGAAAGAGAGCAAGTGCGCTGTCTCCGTCACGCACACGGCTCATCGAATGTGATGTGTTCATCTTTGCTTGTGTGCGCTGACACCATGCTCGTAAATTCAGTTAGCCAGCAAATGTTTCCAAGTTGATATGGTCGATAGAACTACTATCCTTGCTTCGTACAAGGTGTGTACTAATTTGATATCGGAATCGAGGCTTCGCCTTTCGGGCGAAACTGCGACATTTCTTTCTTTCAATTTCTTGCTGCATTGTGAATGAGCTCTCTCAAGCTACAGCGGTTCGGTACACCAGCTTGTGCTGTTTCTCCTGTGGCAAAGAACGCTGCACCTGGTTGATTGATCACGATCAGAAGCGATGAAGTAAAGCATGGTGGGTGCAAGCGCACTGAGAATTTGCCTAGCCGCACTGTTCCCGCTGTAAATCATGATGAGTGCACTAGGCACACCCTGGCGACGCTGAAGCGCAGAAGAGAGTGAGTGTGTGTGCAGTCTCAGTGATGTTAAATACTACAGAAGTGAGTATTTTCGAACATACAGAAATGTAATACACATAACAGTGCGCGGCGGTTTCATACAAATTTGTCTAACTTTCCCATCTGCTTCTTCACTAATTATCTCCCTTCATGATTTTTTTCTTATCTTTCCTATACATTAATGACGATACTTTCTTCAACCAAGGGTTGCCAGCCAGTAGGCTGCCAGTCGCCAGTTGGCTCTCTTTTCTTTCTTTATCTATAAGATCGCTTTTGTATATGAGCACAGTAACACCAATACTATCGGATTAAGGTAAAGCTAAGGAATTGCTGAGCTCCACACAACAAAGGAATGGTGAGTTTCCTTTTCGCTGAAAACAGTGAGAATGAAAGTAGGCATAGGACAAACCAAGATGTATGTACTGAAAGATAAGCAGCGTAATATCATCAGTAAGCTCGAAGATATACACTCTAAGAAAAGTTTACACCCTTTGGAGTGCCCCTTTTGCCACACAACAATAATCGTCATCTGCCTTGATGCGTTTCCTTTCTTTAACGCTTCGAGCCCGGTACTTTCCCGTAACGAACGGCATGCGCGTTATCAGCATGATAGCATTCCCGACAGGAAAGTAGCAGGCGCGGCGTTTTCAAGAAAGGAAACGCATCAAAGCAGATGACGATTACTGTTGTGCGGCAGAAGGGGCACTTCAAAGGGTGTAAACTTTTCTTAGAATGTAGTAAAAGAAGCGGAAGAATTCTATACTGACTTGTACAGTACGCAAAGCAGCCACTATACCTCCATTCGAAGTAGTAATGAACAGGTTACAGACTCCTATATCTAGCGAAAGTTAGGAGGCTATTGCAAGGCATGAAACGGGGAAAAGTGGAAACGGGAAAGATGGACTACCAGTCAATTTAATTAAACATGGTGGGGACATAATGCTTGAAAAATAGCGACCCTTTATACGAACTCGGAGAGTGCTAACATTATACTAATCCATAAAAGGGGAGACATTAAAGAAATCAGAAATTATAGGTCCATTAGCTTACTTTTAATATTATATCAAATATTCACCAAGATAATCACCCACAGAATAAGGGCAACACTGGACTTTAGTTAACCAAGGGAAGAGGCAGGTTTCAGGAAGGGATACTCTACAATGGATCACATCTATGTCACCAACCAGGTAATCGAGAAATCCGTACAGTACAATCAGCCTCTCTATATGGCTTTCATAAATTACGAAAAGATGTTTGATTCAGTCAAGATAATAATAATAATAATATTTGGGGTTTTACGTGCCAAAACCACTTTCTGATTATGAGGCACGCCGTAGTGGAGGACTCCGGAAATTTTGACCACCTGGGGTTCTTTAACGTGCACCTAAATCTAAGCACACGGGTGTTTTCGCATTTCGCCCCCATCGAAATGCGGCCGCCGTGGCCGGGATTCGATCCCGCGACCTCGTGCTCAGCAGCCCAACACCATAGCCACTGAGCAACCACGGCGGGTGCAGTCAAGATACCAGCAGTCATAGAGGCATTACGTAATCAAGGAATACAGGACGCTTACCTAGATATCTTGGAAAGTATCGGCAGAGATTCCGCAGCTACCTTAATTCTCCGCAAGAAAAGTTGGAAGATACCTATAAAGAAAAGGGTCACACAACGAGACCCAGTCTCTCCTATGCTGTTCACTGCGTGCTTGGAAGTATCCACGCTATTAAACAGGGAAGGCTTAGGTGTAAGGATCAACGGCGAATATTTCAGCAACTTTCGACTTGGAGATCACATTGTCCTGTTCAGCAACACTGGGGACGAGTTATAAAAAATGATTGAGGACCTTAACAGGGAGAGTGTAAGAATGGGGTGGAAGATTAATATGCAGAAGACAAAGATAATGATCAATAGTCGGGCATGGAAACATGAGTTCAGGATCGCCAGTCACCCTCTAGAGTCTGTGAAGGAGTACGTTTACCTAGGTCAATCACTCAGAGGCTACTCTGATCATGGAAAGGAAATTTACAGAAGAATAAAAATGGGTTGAGGCGCATTCGGCAGACATTGTCATATCCTGACTGGAAACTTACCAGTATCATTAAAAAGAAAGGTGTATAATCAATGCATTCTACCGGTGCTGACATATCGTGCAGTGACTTGGAGATTGGCAAAGAAGCTTGAGAACAAGTTCAGGACCGCACGAAGAGCGATGGAACGAAGAATGTTAGGCATGCCGTTAACAGACAGGAATAGAGCGGTGTGGATCAGAGAGCAAACAGGGATAGCCGATATTCTAATTGACATTTAGAGAAAGAAATGGAGCTGGGCAGGTCACGTGATGCGTAGGTTAGATAACCGGTGTAGCATGAGGGTTACAGAATGGGTGCCAAGAGAAGAAAAGCACAGTCATTGATGGCAGAAGACTAGGTGGGGTGGTTAAAAAAATTTGCAGGCGCTATATAGTTGGAATCGGTTGGCGCAGGACAGGGGTGATTGGAGATAACAGAGAGAGGCCTTCGTCCTGCAGTGGACATAAAGTAGGCTGATCATGATGATGATAATGACACAACAAAGATGCAGGCAATTTCTTCTCGAACAACAAATACGGAAGTCGGGATCTCAGTGATAGTGACTAGTTTATAGGAGAAATAACCAAAACTATGTTTGTCTATTTAATCAACAGCTTTGGGGAACGTGTTTTCATTTCGAAGTTGAAAACGCCCAGGACGCGAATAATTGAACGGCCATTCAACCAATTTCTTGCGACTATAGCGCCAACGCCGGAAATATTTTTAAGACGGGAGTTGAAATATACAGCTGTTCAGGTCAACATCTTTCTTCATCACATTCTTGCCAAGTGCCCAGAGAAGACAACTAGAAAACGAATATTTTTCTCCGCACATTTTCACTGTATCCTGAAAATTGCAGCATCGCAAATAGAATATACTCTCTAGTACTTTTAATGAAGAAGTTAATCGGCTAGTTCAGGTGACGAACCGCATCCTTCTCTAATCGTCACAAGAATAACGTGCGTAGCTGTGAGAGATTAAATTCCTAAGAGATGGCAGCTTAGTGTCTGCCGTGTTGATCTTGCATAGTAAGTTATACACGTCTTCCTCGGAGCGCATGGCTCCTATGAGTACTACTCGTGTTAAAAGAAAATCCTGGGTGTATATGCTGTTACTGGTTCATACAGTTGCGCATTCGGTGAGGTTTACTCACTTGGTGACCTTGAATATTCGCAGAAGGCGGACGCAACGCAGCACGGACACTCCTAGCGGAGGCATGAGGCCGGTGTATGTGAACACCGTCTCCAGGATCGAGCTGATCACCACGAAGCAGTCGAAGCGGTTGAACAGCGACACGAAGTAGCCCTGGAAGCCCAGGCTGTACAGCTTCAGTAGCATCTCCAGCGTGAACAGCACCACGAAGAACATATTCGCCACGTCTGCGCACGAAAAGAACAGCAGCAGTGGTTAAGACTTAAATACGATTACCATTTGTAGCCTAGTTCAGTCACATTGTGTCTATCTATCTAGGCTCTTTACGCGTGAAACCTGCTATTCAAATTCTCTACTTGCAGTGCCGCTTTATCAGATGCTTGACGGCTATTAACCTCCTAACCTACTATGTGCCGTAATCGTTTTGATGTAGTTGTTGGCAGTCACGTCGTCGATGCTCACTTTGTTGTTTTCCACCAACCATCAGACTATGAGCGCATCCTCTATTTTTTTATGTGCCGTATGTGTCACGATCATCATTTTCATCTTCAAAAAATATCTTTTAAAATTTCTTTTTGGTGCTGGGCGGATCCGAATGCGCGTCAGGCGGGCTCCTCAAGGATTGCAGCTGGGCGCTTTTGCGCTTGGCCGCGAATGCCCACGGGCTGCGAAGGAACAATTACCAGCGTTTCGATGCACCGGTGAAATATCTGAGACCACGTAAACGAAGGAAGACTTTGTGAGTGCACTGCTAGATGGCCCCACGCGTCTCGAGAGGAGTGTGGCTGCAGTACGCGGCTTACACATGACTGGTTTCGGAGGTCGCAATACGGTGGGTCGCTTCACTGCTTGAATGGCAATCGCATTACCACCGACCGTCATCGTGAGCTGGCTTGTGCCGGAATTTTTGCAAGCAATGAGGCATGTTTGCTTTTCTTTTTTATTTCGGCAGAACCCATCTGACGAGGATTGTCGACGGTAATGATTTCGCGCTGAATTAAATTTGCCAACACAACGTCTTGCCACTGTCGAAACCAGTTATGTATGAGGCGTGTACTACAGCGTGACTCCTCTTATACGCTTGCCTAAGAACATCTGGTGTCACCTAGCGGCGGCGCCGTGAATCCTGCACATCTCGTCCGAAATGCATGGCGCACTGCAACGTGAGAACGTCGAGAAGCCCGTCATGCGGCAGCCGGGCTCCTCCCTCGCGCATTTTTCGAAACAAGCTGCGTCATGCAGTGCCGCTGCCAAGAAGTCCGCAGGCGGCCTCCCAGACGAGAAGTGTGGCACGCAGGTGCGGGCGAACGCTGAAAATTGTTCCTTTACTTGTAGCACACCTAATATCACATACACTATGTGCCAAGTTGTCGAGAGCTTCATCAAATAGCGGCACATTCCCAATGCATTCGTGACACAGCCCGCTCAAGCATCGTGTTGTTGTCCTCGAGGAAACCGTGTGACGCGGGTTCGATTCCGGCCAGCGTCGGAGAAATTCAAAGCATTGTTTTGAAGCATTGTATGCGGCACTTTCCGAGTGCCACATACCTAGTCACCAATGTTGTCGTCAGAGACGTTCATTGAAGAGCAACACGCACCTACTGGCACGTGCTCAGTGGTCCAAACTGGCTTCAAAGAAGCTCGTTAAAGAGTGATACATACAAAGTTCTGTATCTACTTTTCCCTATGTCCACTTTCCCCTTTGATGAGTGGCACATGTGTACACATTGCCACATACTCAATGAGCCAAGCTAGTCCGACGGCTGGTTTTCAACCCGGTTCCTTCAGCACAGCAGCCTGATTCTCTAATCATTCGAACATAAACTACAGAGTGACTCAGGCTGGTGGGAAAACAGAACCAAACGTACATACATGCTAGGTCGATTCAGAAAGTCCTTGGGTCTCTTTCTTTATCCAAATTACGACTGTAAATACGAAGTCATCTTATCCATTCCCAGCAGTGAACCCTTCTTGCAGCGGCCCGGCCTTATTTCCCGGAGCTCCGCGACACGACGCTGCTGTCAGTTGTGGAAGATGACGGTCGTGCTTCATCCGTCTACGGCTCATGCGCAACGAAGTCTGATTTGTTTTCTATGGAGCAAGTGCCGAACCCCCGTCTAAATCCGCAAGGAAATGGAGCCCACGCGTATGGAAAGGCGTTTCGCTGTGAGAAGTGCGAGGTGGTGGTGGTGTCAATTCGGAGAAGGCCGTGGAGACTTGCATGGCAATGAGCGTTCGAAGAGGTTGCGTGAGTCGCTGCCTGACGAGTGGGGCATCTCCAGTTTAGTGCCGCGATGGGAGAAATGTCTGAACCGGTGTGGGGACTATATGTAAAAATAGTGTAAGGTACGTAGAATAGTACGTCTACTTGTCATTACCTGCATGTACTCTATTATGGCCCAAATAATATATATAGGCGCAAAGACTCTGATTCGCCCTCACACACACACCCGCACGCACATGTATATATAGAGTTGAACATTGCGAAAAAATAGGGACCCATAAGAAGTCATACTGGAAGGTTCAGAGCTAATTTTGGTCACTCAGAGTTTCAGAATAATGCACACGCAAAGGGAGTCACATGGGCGTTTCCTTTATTCCACCCCTATCGAAACGTTCTGCCGCGACCGGGACGTATACCTCTCACGAAGCGCGCGCCTGCACAACGTCACAGCTGATGAGCCACTTGTCAGGTACATTATCAATTCGCAGGTAGACTAATCAAATCATTTCGAATCAGTATCATCATAAGGAGTCAGTCGAAGAAGTCCCCAACAACGATAAGGCCTCTCGCATACCTCCAATTACACGTCGCCTTTCTAAGCCATTCTAGACGGTGCATGTTAATACTTCCCGATTACATAAAGCGATCTATATTCCCACCACCCTGAACTGATTTTCCTTACTGCCCGTCCTATGTTCCTTCGTATTTTTTTTTATTTCTTGCGGGCAAAGGATACGACAGAAACAAGGCTCTTGAGGAAATCAAGCTACACACCAAGAACGGGCGGAATATCCCAATAGTCAACCAGCTCAAAGTGCTGGGTCTGGTAATCGAGAACAAAGGCACAAATACGGAAACCGTAAAGAAGTTAGACACAAAGGTAACAAACACCATGAGATTAATCAAACGAATTACTAACAAGCACCAAGGTATGAAGGAAGAAAGTATCATACGGCTGATACAATCATTCGTAATCAGTCAGATCACATACATAGCAGCCTTCCACAATTGGTTTGCAGCAGAAAAGCGTAAAATTAACAACATGATAAAAAAGGCATACAAACTAGCGCTAGGGGTTCCCATCAGTACGAGCACGGATCTCTTGCTCAAGTTAGGACTCCACAACACACTGGACGAACTCATAGAAGCACAACAAACATCTCAAGCAGAGCGACTAACCAAAACCAAAACGGGACGGCATATACTAAGCACACTAGGAATGAATTATCACAATCTATACGGGGAAAAGAGCACGATAACGAGAGAAATTCGTGACAAACTCCTAGTACCAAATATACCCAAGAACATGCATCCAGGTTACAATGACGGCAGACGCAAGAGTAGAGCAGAGAAAATTATCCGAAGCTTTGGGTCAGACGACAGAGCAACTTTCGTAGACATGGCTGAATACCCAGACAGAAATAGCTATGTAGCAGTAATCGTAGATCACACCCAAAAACCCCTTACAAGCGTATCAGTTAATACCAAACATTCCGAGACCGCAGAGGAGGTAGCCATTGCACTAGAATTGGTCTCCACGAATGCTCAGTACATCATTAGCGATTCTCAAGCGGCCATTAGAAATTATGCAAAGGGTAGGATCTCTCCTGAGGCATGGCACATCATCAGAGTCAATGAAGCAAAGTTCTCCAATGCAGAGAGGAACGGCAGGCAATTGATCTGGTTCCCAGCGCATACGACTCCAGACATTCCCGCAGTCAACCTCAACGAGGTAGCACACCGCGAAGCTCGAGGTCTTACTCGCCGAGCTGAGCAAAGAGTGACTTCCATCGGTCAGGAGAACGCGGAGGAGGAAATCTGGAGAGAAAAAGATGTATTAACAAGATTTAGTGATATTACCAAATTCTATCAAAATCGGAGGCGGGTATTACCACCGCCTCACACTAAACTGAACAGAGCTGAGTCCGTTACTTGGAGGCGACTACAAACAGAAACTTATACGAGTCCCGTGCAACTAAAAACTTTCTACCCCGATATATACGAGAGCGATATGTGCAAGCTATGCAAGTGTGTTAGAGCCACCCTTCAACACATGTTGTGGGGATGTGAAATATACCAAAATAAAATGGCAGTCTCCCCAGAAAATCTACGGGCGCTGTGGTCGGCCGTGCTGCTCAGCTCAGAACTCCAAGACCAACTTTGGGCCGTCCAACGAGCCAAGGAAGCCGCACGGGAGCAGCAGCTCCCAGTGGCCCTCTAGGCGGCCCCAGGCCCGGGCCTCCCAATCGCCGGATTCCAAATAAAGTTATCTCTCTCTCTCTCTCTCTCTCTCTCTCTCTCTCTCTCTCTCTCTCTCTCTCTCTCTCACACACACACACACACACACACACACACACACACACACACACACACACACACACACACACACACACACACACACACACACACACACACACACACACACACACACACACACACACACACACACACACACACACACACACACAATGAATTCGTTACCCTAAGACATTTGTCAGCTGACCTAGTTGACTTATACTGACATTCCCCTGATAAAGACGGAAGACCAATATCTTCGCAGCAAGATTGGACACGAGTGAATATAAATATATGTATCAGTACTTATCTTTCGGTGGGTGTATATTTTTATTGTGTTCTCATACGCATGGAGCCCCACGTAACGTTACCCAAACTTTAAATAAATGCAAATGCCACGTAGCTGGACAGAACCAAGGTAATGCTGTTTGCCGTCGCTTGGAGATACTCAGGTTGTCTTTCTTTCTGAAAAACTCCCGATACCACTTACTGTTGCTCAATACGTGCTACATAAAAGGTTTTTTTTTTTTTCTAACGTGAAAGAAAACCGCGAAATACACGCAATATTGCCGACTTTCGGCGGTAGGAGAGCCGCGAAGTCGTTTCGTAGCTTTATTTTGATTATTCCGTATTTCGCTAGGTTCTTCAATCCACCACGGGATACGACGTTTATTCGCCAGTACGTTAGTTTGACGGATGCATTTTGTGGCAGCCTCAATAATAAAGCCTGTTATATAGGCCACCGCATCGTCTACTATAAATGAGGTAATATCATCTCGGTCTAACTTTGTTAGTTCTCTGAAAGCTTCCCAGTTAGCCGAGTCAACCTTCCATCGGGGTACGTGTGGCGAGCATATATCTCGATTTGTGAAGCTTAACATAATTGGGAAGCGGTCGCTCCCATAGAGTTCTTGAAAACGGGCCAGTCCTGGTACGGCATTAGCGTACTCGACACTACGCTTAAATCTATGGAGGAATATCTATTACGTGCGACGCTGTAGTACGTTGCCTCTTTCTCAGTAACTATACGTGCTCCTGACGAAAAAAGAAAGTCTGCAATCAGGCGATTTCTCCCATCGTGAGTCTCTCGACAAAGCGTTATTGCCTTTGAATCTCCGACAACTATGTATGGCACAGGAATTGCTGAAACATAGTTACTAGCGCAAACAAGACTAACTTAAACAACGTTGGGGCAAGATATGTAGAGCGCTACACTTCAACTGACAGGCTTTCTGTGGCTTGCTGTGGGCGCCTATCGGCTTCGTTGCGCGTGTGGTTTTCCCCTAGGTGGCACATTCGTTTATCTTCCCGTCTGCGCATTTATTAGAGCTTACGGTGGTTTCTTGCGTGTTTTTTCGGAATACATCCTGTCAGTTGAAGTCTAGCTCTCTGTTCTGTCCCAATATTTTTTCCGTTAATCTTGTTAGCGCTAGTGACCATGTCTCAGCAAATGCATCAACACCAAGTAGCCCAATTTTCTGCGTTAATGGCGCAGAAAGTTCATCTATGTAGTTTGAAATTGCGTTTTATTAAGTTGATGGTTCGGAGGGATGTATACAGAGCTGATAGTGACTAGCCTGTAAAACAACACCCCTCGGAGAACAACTGCCTCTAGGGGCGCATGAAGTCTTATTTCCCGTTAGACAACACCTCTGTCGACTACGATAGAAACAACACGGAATGACAGGATAGTGTCATCGCGCTTTTTACGAAAAGTAGAACATTGTCCGAGAAAATTTGTCTCAGTAAGATTGAGGCGTGCTTCTTGGACACACAGCGCCGTGAGACTAAATTGCGGAGGATTTCTTTAAGGTCATCGAGCTTACGGAGGAGACCTCTGACATTCCAGTGAGCTATTTTAGTGCCGATTTTAGAAATAGTTGTGTACTGTGTATTTAATGTCTGATAGGGCCCTTTACAGGCCCCGTAATGCCATCTTGCCTTTCTTTTTTTTTTTTTTTCTTGAAGCGGCCCAGAGATTCTCGGCGCTTCTTAGGCGCTGGTGGCGTCGTCTGGCCGGAATATCCGTCCATCGCCTCGTTCGGGGCGCTAGAAACGCGCTCTCGCGAGCGGTTTATTCGCGCTGAAGGCCTGGCGTCGGGGGACGAGACCCTTGAAGCGACCAGCGCGGGGGTCGATGGCGCCCCTTCTTCCGAGATAGCGGAGCAGCGCTAGTCGCAGCCGCCGAAGGGTCATATGGCGTCACAACCGGCTCACTACGCGTGGGCCAGACAGCAGCCGAAAACCGTTGTGACGCTGTCCCATGACCTGCCTCTTCGGCAAAGCTGGTTTTAGACAGGGTAGGACACCTGTCTTAGTTTTGCTTTAAATGAAATGTTTTCGTTGACTTTAATTGTAACTGTTTCCTTCTCTTTCTCCCACGACCCGCAGGACCACGAATAGGCGGCATGCTCCTGATCACAGTCGACGCTCTTCAGTTTGTTCTCACAGGATTCCGCTGAATTTTCGTGGGCACATTTGGCACAGGTGAGGCGCCCGCGACAGATCTGTGAACTGTGGCCAACTCTTTGAAACTTAAAGCAACAGATAGTACTTGGAATGTAGGGCCTGACTATGATCATTATCTAGCCTGTCTCGATGGTCTCCGGAAGCACACTTGCACCGGATGTTAGAATAATGTGATTCGTTTCAATCTCTTTGCCATGACATCTTAATTCATTTTATATTGATCACATTTTCATCTTTCCAACCCTCTAAATGCTCAGATTAGGTAAGGTCCATCAGATCATCATCGGAGATGATACTACGAGTGGTGTTCATCGTGCGGTGCGGGGTCACTGTTACTGGTATTTCGCAAAGGACACTGGGGTATGTGACTTTTCACGTTGTTTTTTGTCGCGTAGTTCCAGGCGGAGATCTCCACTTGCCAACTTTGTAGCCTGGCCCTATGGTCCCGGTCAAACGTGTCGCAACAAAAGGTAATACAGCACTTACGCTCATGTCTGGCTCCTCACTATGAATTACGTGAAAGCGGGCAAAATTTTGTCTTGTAGCCAAAAAAAAATGGAGTACTTCAGTGTGCCTCCGTTTCTGGGGGCGATCAGAAAGTACAGGAAAGGAAAGGAACTAGCCATATATCTAGAATATGTTTGGGTGGTGGCGCGAGCAACCCACCGTGGAGCCCAACGACAGGACGCATTGTCGCAAGCCGCCTAGCACGTTCTTCGGGAGACTCCTCGGCACGCTTATCCCGCGCCTTTTGCCCACTCTTGTTCAGCTCTTGCCCGGCGCTCGCCCACGACTTTGGGATCGGTCGACTCGCGCTCAGCCTGTCGCCGCTTGCGTTGCTGCTCCGTCGCTCTCGCTTGGCGTTCGGCCTCTCGATCGCCAGACGAATCCAGTGCATCCATAGCGCACACAGAGCCCGCAGCAACTGCCAGAGGAGGTGAACCCAGCGCGCCTCCGCCTACCCTCCTTCTCCGCGAAGCTCCACCTTATTTCCTCCTCCCCGAACGCGCAGCCCGCTCTCTCTCTCGACCTCCAGGTGCCGTCCTCCTCTGGCGGCCACTTCCCTCGCCCATCTCGGCGGCCTCCAAGCTAATCTCTCCGATTTCACAGACGGGGCACGTACGCTTCCGCGTAATATAGCGGTACGTTGGAATAATACTTTCTACCCCGTTCCGGCGACTGACGCGCCCCTCTGTGGCGTTAGGAGCATAAGCTGAACTCAGAATGAGGATCGCAGCAAAGAAAAACGAGGAAGAAGAGACAAGAGTCTGCCTTTGTATTTTCGTGATTATTATTATTATTATTATTATTATTATTATTATTATTATTATTATTATTATTATTATTATTATTATTATTATTATTATTATTATTATTATAGTAGTAGTAGTGTCATTATTATTATTTGATGAATATACAAGACACAATAAACAGGCCTGTCATAGCCACGTTCAACAACTTACAGAGCCTGCAGACAGCATACAACCACGTGTGTTTAAATAAATAACAAACATCCTTTGAGGTATTAAACCGAGCTGCCACAACCATGCTCAGTTGCGCTAATATAAGGATACGACAGGATATACCAAGTCGCCCAAAACGCCCCTCTTGTGAACGATCTGGCATTTCACCTTGAAAGTGGTCCAGCCAAGGCGGTTGCGTGTGGTGTTCAGATGCCAGCGTCAACGTGTTCAGGAACACGAGTACGATGACGATCCAGTAGAAGGCTTGCGACTTGACACCCTTGCGGCAGGCGCGCCGTAGCCTGCGGTTGGTACGAGTCAGCTGCTTGCTGCGTGTAAGAAAACGAAGTCGACAAACGATTGGTCAGAGTGGGAGAGGATCGTCAAAGTCAACCTGTTCCTTCCCTTGCACATATAAATCGGAGTCCCCATTAGCGGTAGATTCATTCAAGATGGCGGACGACAGAAAACTATATTGCTGCTTACGCAACCAACTTAATTAATTTCTTTAACGGCTCGTATACATAAAGCTGCCTGTATACAGATGCTCTGTATGGCTTGCTATGCGTATTTACGCACAGCTCGCAATACAGAGCATCTCCTACAAGGACGAGAAGTGGGAAGCGTGCAGACACTTATCCCAGTCCTTACTTTGCAAGCTGAAATTATTCGGCTAGTGTGATCGATCATCCTGATTAGGCTATTTTCCATAAGTCATATTTTGACCCTGCTCCATTAAAAGTGCAACACGCTTTACTCAGAGGCCATCAAGATATCAAGCCGTTAACGCTTCAATGAGCTTAGCAGGTGGACATACGCGTTATCGCCAGAGCAGTCTCTCTCTCTCGAATAGTTCCCAGATAGTTGTTTTTTTTCATCGTCAACGTTGCAATCTTAGTCATTTAGGCGTAGTGTTCTCAGTTGGCAATCCCACTGCTTGTACTATCTGCAGGCTCTAAGAGCACCCTATGCAAGAGGCATCCAGCGCGACCAAGCGCGCTCTGCTGAAGTGGCGCGCACCTCTTGGATGCCCACCAGGACGGGACCACGACGTCGCCACTCGTCGTCTCCCCTTCCCGCTGTTGCTCCCGGTCGGTGTCTTGACTCGCTGCGCAGCCGCACCAAAAACAGACTCGTGTGAGCACAGTCGCAAACAGTCGAGTGAATGGCACTCGAGTGAGCATGCGCGGCACATATTCGAGCACGTAACTGAATCATCCCGTAACAACTCCGCTGGAATCAGGACACTTGCACTTCAAAGCTTTTCCAAGTAAGACATAGAGGCGCAAACATTTTCTAAGAAATGCTAACTGAACTTCACTTAAACATTTTCGTTCCCAGTCCGGTGATTGGCATGTTCAATAAGTTTTGCCCTAAGTGAAGACTGAGAGAGAAGTGCTATCGTTGCAGTAGTTGCTAAGTTTCAAGAAAACCACTAATGGCAGATACCAAAGAACATAGCCAGAAATCGTCTATGTGCATGAATTAAGAGATCTCTCAATGCGTATGAGAACCCGAGTTGTTTTAAGATTGTGGCTATAAAGTTCTAAAATTATTTTCTAGTGGTCGCTATGCGAAACGAAGTCTTCTTTGTCAACAATTAAGCGTAGTGAACATCAGCTGCGCTTTTCAATCCAGTTAAACTGTTGCGCCTTTGTAGATGGAGAACAAGGTCATTTATGTAGAAAATTACTGCGACGTGGAACTTACAGCGATTTCAACAAGCAGCGGTTATGTCGTGGCGAAGTGAAAGGTACGCCGTGCCTAGCATTTACAAAAGCGATTCCTGAGATAACACTCTGCTTGAAGAAACATCTGGTGCAGGCAAAAAAGCAGAAGCAAGCATAGTGCCAC